>NC_132895.1:686364-711364 GCF_030463535.1 Salminus brasiliensis | reverse complement strand
AAACTGATATTAATGATAAACTGATATTACTGATGAACTGATATTACTGATAAACTGATATTACTGATAATAAACTGATAAACTGATATTACTGATATTACTGATAAACTAATACTACTGATAATAAACTGATAATAAACTGATATTACTGATACTACTGATAATAAACTGATATTACTGATATTACTGATAATAAACTGATATTACTGATAATAAACTGATATTAAGGATAAACTGATATTACTGATAATAAACTGATATTAATGATACACTGATATTAAGGATAAACTGATATTAAGGATAAACTGATATTACTGATACTAAACTGATATTAATGATAAACTGATATTAATATGAATGATCCTCAGGCCGCACTGCTGCTGCTGCAGTTACAGTAAAAACACCCACAAATTATATTATTGATTATAGTCAATACATTATTATTGATTTTTATTCTATGTGCTGTGTTTATCTAACATGTATGATCATTTATAATCTTAATATTAATGATAAAGTTATTTCAGTACTAGACTCAGATCGAGATTGACTGATTGGTTTATTTCTAATTAACATCTTTATTTTTATTATAGCTGATTGTATTTAGGATATGAAGAGAATATTATAGTATGTTTATTATTATTATTATTATTATTATTATAGTAGTAGTATTTATATTAGTATTAGTATAGTATTTATATATATATATATATATATATGATCGGTTTTCTTCATTAAATGTTAATTATGTTCTTATTGTTTTTGTTTTGTAATTGAAATTAAATTGGTTGTATTGGAGTGTTAAGTGTGTTGTTGTTTGAGTGTTCAGTGTGTTGTTATCGGGGTGTGTTCAGTGTGGTGTTATCGGAGTGTTCAGTGTGGTGTTATCGGAGTGTTCAGTGTGGTGTTATCGGAGTGTTCAGTGTGGTGTTGTTTGAGTGTTCAGTGTGGTGTTGTCTGAGTGTTCAGTGTGGTGTTGTTTGAGTGTTCAGTGTGGTGTTGTTTGAGTGTTCAGTGTGGTGTTGTCTGAGTGTACAGTGTGGTGTTGTTTGAGTGTTCAGTGTGGTGTTGTTTGAGTGTTCAGTGTGGTGTTATTGGAGTGTTCAGTGTGGTGTTGTCTGAGTGTACAGTGTGGTGTTGTTTGAGTGTTCAGTGTGGTGTTATTGGAGTGTTCAGTGTGGTGTTATTGGAGTGTTCAGTGTGGTGTTGTCTGAGTGTTCAGTGTGGTGTTGTCTGAGTGTTCAGTGTGGTGTTGTTGGAGTGTTCAGTGTGGTGTTGTTTGAGTGTTCAGTGTGGTGTTATTGGAGTGTTCAGTGTGGTGTTGTTTGAGTGTTCAGTGTGGTGTTGTTTGAGTGTTCAGTGTGGTGTTGTTTGAGTGTTCAGTGTGGTGTTATCGGAGTGTTCAGTGTGGTGTTATTGGAGTGTTCAGTGTGGTGTTATAGGAGTGTTCAGTGTGGTGTTATCGGAGTGTTCAGTGTGGTGTTGTTTGAGTGTTCAGTGTGGTGTTGTTTGAGTGTTCAGTGTGGTGTTGTTTGAGTGTTCAGTGTGGTGTTGTTTGAGTGTTCAGTGTGGTGTTATCGGAGTGTTCAGTGTGGTGTTGTTTGAGTGTTCAGTGTGGTGTTATAGGAGTGTTCAGTGTGGTGTTGTTGGAGTGTTCAGTGTGGTGTTGTCTGAGTGTTCAGTGTGGTGTTGTTGGAGTGTTCAGTGTGGTGTTGTTTGAGTGTTCAGTGTGGTGTTGTTTGAGTGTTCAGTGTGGTGTTATCGGAGTGTTCAGTGTGGTGTTGTTTGAGTGTTCAGTGTGGTGTTATAGGAGTGTTCAGTGTGGTGTTGTTGGAGTGTTCAGTGTGGTGTTATCGGAGTGTTCAGTGTGGTGTTGTTGGAGTGTTCAGTGTGGTGTTGTCTGAGTGTTCAGTGTGGTGTTGTCTGAGTGTTCAGTGTGGTGTTGCTGATAATTACATAATTACAGAGTTATTATAGATATTTATAAATGTATCAATTTACACCACAGCAGCATTTCCATTCCTACAGCATACAGCTATTACATATACACACATACACATCTATAAATTACATATATACATCTTCATTTTCTATACCATTCATTATTATTTATTTCCATTCACCATATCATTTACATATACATATATATAATATATGATGTAGCCATGTAATATATATATAATTACAAGGCTACATCATCTATATATATATATATATTATCTCTCTCTCTCTCTCTCTCTCTCTCTATCTATATATATATATATATATATATATATATATATATATATATATATAATTACATTATATGGTTGTCCAGGCCAGGAACAGCAGTGTGTTATAAACAGTGTTATATACATGCTAATGTAAATCAGTGTATTTTATGGTATTAGTGTGTGTGTGTGTGTGTGTGTGTGTGTGTGTGTGTGCGTGTGTGTGTATACCTGTGGTTTCTGTGTCTGTTGACTCGCTGCTGGACTGCTCCGGTTCTCGTGTGTGCGGTGTGTTCTGTGTGCTCCTCTGTAAGTGGAACGGTGCCTCCATGTCCCGAGCTGATGGAGCACGGCTGCGCTCCGAATCCATCCTGAGCACACACACACAGACAGAGTCATTAACACTAGCTCTACACCCTAACCCCTTACTCCCACACACAGGTAGGGAGGGTCACTAACACTTACACTACAACAGGATACCCTGTGCTGATGAAGCTCGGCTGTGCTCCAAATCCATCAATTACCCCTAAACCCTAACTCGTAGCCTCTGACTGGATTCTAAACACAGCTAAGGTTATTAATATTTACATATTTAGTATAACCACTAAACCCAGTGCTCCCAATCCACCCTGAATAAACACCGTTAAGATTAATATAAAAGTAAATGACTAATTATTATATTAAACCTGACCCTGTCCGGCGCTGACTGAATTCGGCTGTGCTCCAAATTCTTAAACAAACATGGTTAGTCTTATTAACACCATAACATTTCACAACACCAACACTAACCCCCTGACCAGCCCTGAGGGAGCATGGCTGCGCTCCAAATCCATCCTAAACAAACAGTCGAAAAGCTACTGATAACCTTTTAACCCTAACCCTAAATGTAACCACTTAAGTCCGCCCCAAATCAACACAGTAATTAATATCAGCCTTAACCCCTAAACCCTAACTGAGATGATGGAGCAGGGCTGCGCTCCAAATCCATCCTGAATAAAGAGTCAGAAAGCTATTGATGAAGCTATTGATAAAGCTATTGATGAAGCTATTGATGAAGCTATTGATAAAGCTATTGATGAAGCTATTGATTTCAAACCCTGAACCCCTGAAACCGCCCTAAATGAACACTAAGCCCTCACTGAGCTCGGCTGTGCTCCAAATCCATCCCAAGAAACCCTATTCCCTGTTAACTCCTCAAAAACATCGTTTCGCTCTCAACAACGTTCTACAGTGTTCTTCTCCAATCGCAGTGTTCTCCCAGTGTTCTCCCATTAGCGCCGTTCTCCCAGTGTTCTCCCAGTGTTCTCCCATTAGCGCCGTTCTACCAGTGTTCTCCCAGTGTTCTCCCATTAGCACTGTTCTACCAGTGTTCTCCCAGTGTTCTCCCATTAGCGCCGTTCTACCAGTGTTCTCCCAGTGTTCTCCCATTAGCGCCGTTCTACCAGTGTTGTCCCAGTGTTCTCCCATTAGCACTGTTCTACCAGTGTTCTCCCAGTGTTCTCCCATTAGCACTGTTCTACCAGTGTTCTACCAGTGTTCTCCCATTAGCGCCGTTCTACCAGTGTTGTCCCAGTGTTCTCCCATTAGCACTGTTCTACCAGTGTTCTCCCAGTGTTCTCCCATTAGCGCCGTTCTACCAGTGTTGTCCCAGTGTTCTCCCATTAGCGCCGTTCTACCAGTGTTGTCCCAGTGTTCTCCCATTAGCACTGTTCTACCAGTGTTCTCCCAGTGTTCTCCTATTAGCGCCGTTCTACCAGTGTTGTCCCAGTGTTCTCCCATTAGCACTGTTCTACCAGTGTTCTCCCAGTGTTCTCCCATTAGCACTGTTCTACCAGTGTTCTACCAGTGTTCTCCTATTAGTACTGTTCTACCAGTGTTCTACCAGTGTTCTCATATAAGTGCTGTTCTACCAGTGTTCTCCCATAAGCGCCGTTCTACCAGTGTTCTCCCAGTGTTCTCCTATTAGCGCCGTTCTACCAGTGTTCTACCAGTGTTCTACCAGTGTTCTCCCAGTGTTCTCCCATTAGCGCCGTTCTACCAGTGTTCTCCCAGTGTTCTCCCAGTGTTCTCCTATTAGCGCCGTTCTACCAGTGTTCTACCAGTGTTCTACCAGTGTTCTCCTATAAGTGCTGTTCCACCAGTGTTCTCCTATTAGCACTGTTCTACCAGTGTTCTCCTATAAGTGCTGTTCTACCAGTGTTCTACCAGTGTTCTCCCAGTGTTCTCCTATTAGCGCCGTTCTACCAGTGTTCTACCAGTGTTCTACCAGTGTTCTCCTATAAGTGCTGTTCTACCAGTGTTCTACCAGTGTTCTTCTATAAGTGCTGTTCTACCAGTGTTCTCCTATTAGCACTGTTCTACCAGTGTTCTACCAGTGTTCTCCTATAAGTGCTGTTCTACCAGTGTTCTACCAGTGTTCTCCTATAAGTGCTGTTCTACCAGTGTTCTCCTATTAGCACTGTTCTACCAGTGTTCTACCAGTGTTCTCATATAAGTGCTTTTCTACCAGTGTTCTCCTATAAGCACTGTTCTACCAGTGTTCTACCAGTGTTCTCCTATAAGCGCTGTTCTACCAGTGTTCTACCAGTGTTCTCCTATAAGCACTGTTCTACCAGTGTTCTCCTATAAGTGCTGTTCTACCAGTGTTCTACCAGTGTTCTCCTATAAGCACTGTTCTACCAGTGTTCACCTATAAGCACTGTTCTACCAGTGTTCTCCTATAAGTGCTGTTCTACCAGTGTTCTCCTATAAGTGCTGTTCTACCAGTGTTCTCCTATAAGTGCTGTTCTACCAGTGTTCTACCAGTGTTCACCTATTAGCACTGTTCTACCAGTGTTCTCCTATAAGTGCTGTTCTACCAGTGTTCTACCAGTGTTCTCCTATAAGTGCTATTCTACCAGTGTTCACCTATAAGCACTGTTCTACCAGTGTTCTACCAGTGTTCTCCTATAAGCACTGTTCTACCAGTGTTCTCCTATAAGCACTGTTCTACCAGTGTTCTACCAGTGTTCTCCTATAAGCACTGTTCTACCAGTGTTCTACCAGTGTTCTCCTATAAGTGCTGTTCTACCAGTGTTCTCCTATAAGCACTGTTCTACCAGTGTTCTACCAGTGTTCTCCTATAAGCGCTGTTCTACCAGTGTTCTACCAGTGTTCTCCTATAAGTGCTATTCTACCAGTGTTCACCTATAAGCACTGTTCTACCAGTGTTCTACCAGTGTTCTCCTATAAGTGCTATTCTACCAGTGTTCACCTATAAGCACTGTTCTACCAGTGTTCTACCAGTGTTCTCCTATAAGTGCTATTCTACCAGTGTTCTCCTATAAGTGCTGTTCTACCAGTGTTCTATAAGTGCTGTTCTACCAGTGTTCTACCAGTGTTCTCCTATAAGTGCTATTCTACCAGTGTTCTACCAGTGTTCTCCTATAAGCACTGTTCTACCAGTGTTCACCTATAAGCACTGTTCTACCAGTGTTCTACCAGTGTTCTCCTATAAGTGCTGTTCTACCAGTGTTCTCCTATAAGTGCTGTTCTACCAGTGTTCTACCAGTATTCTCCTATAAGTGCTGTTCTACCAGTGTTCTCCTATAAGCACTGTTCTACCAGTGTTCTACCAGTGTTCTCCTATAAGCACTGTTCTACCAGTGTTCACCTATAAGCACTGTTCTACCAGTGTTCTCCTATAAGTGCTATTCTACCAGTGTTCACCTATAAGCACTGTTCTACCAGTGTTCTACCAGTGTTCTCCTATAAGTGCTGTTCTACCAGTGTTCACCTATAAGTGCTGTTCTACCAGTGTTCTACCAGTGTTCTACCAGTGTTCTCCTATAAGTGCTATTCTACCAGTGTTCTCCTATAAGTGCTGTTCTACCAGTGTTCTATAAGTGCTGTTCTACCAGTGTTCTCCTATAAGTGCTATTCTACCAGTGTTCTCCTATAAGTGCTGTTCTACCAGTGTTCTCCTATAAGTGCTATTCTACCAGTGTTCTCCTATAAGTGCTGTTCTACCAGTGTTCTCCTATAAGTGCTATTCTACCAGTGTTCTCCTATAAGTGCTATTCTACCAGTGTTCTGCTATAAGTGCTATTCTACCAGTGTTCTCCTATAAGTGCTGTTCTACCAGTGTTCTCCTATAAGTGCTGTTCTACCAGTGTTCTACCAGTGTTCTCCTATAAGTGCTGTTCTACCAGTGTTCTCCTATAAGTGCTGTTCTACCAGTGTTCTACCAGTGTTCTACCAGTGTTCTCCTATAAGTGCTATTCTACCAGTGTTCTGCTATAAGTGCTATTCTACCAGTGTTCTACCAGTGTTCTCCTATAAGTGCTGTTCTACCAGTGTTCTCCTATAAGTGCTATTCTACCAGTGTTCTCCTATAAGTGCTGTTCTACCAGTGTTCTGCTATAAGTGCTATTCTACCAGTGTTCTACCAGTGTTCTCCTATAAGTGCTATTCTACCAGTGTTCTGCTATAAGTGCTATTCTACCAGTGTTCTACCAGTGTTCTCCTATAAGTGCTATTCTACCAGTGTTCTCCTATAAGTGCTATTCTACCAGTGTTCTCCTATAAGTGCTGTTCTACCAGTGTTCTCCTATAAGTGCTATTCTACCAGTGTTCTCCTATAAGTGCTGTTCTACCAGTGTTCTCCTATAAGTGCTGTTCTACCAGTGTTCTACCAGTGTTCTCCTATAAGTGCTGTTCTACCAGTGTTCTACCAGTGTTCTACCAGTGTTCTCCTATAAGTGCTATTCTACCAGTGTTCTGCTATAAGTGCTATTCTACCAGTGTTCTACCAGTGTTCTCCTATAAGTGCTGTTCTACCAGTGTTCTCCTATAAGTGCTATTCTACCAGTGTTCTCCTATAAGTGCTGTTCTACCAGTGTTCTGCTATAAGTGCTATTCTACCAGTGTTCTACCAGTGTTCTCCTATAAGTGCTATTCTACCAGTGTTCTGCTATAAGTGCTATTCTACCAGTGTTCTACCAGTGTTCTCCTATAAGTGCTATTCTACCAGTGTTCTACCAGTGTTCTCCTATAAGTGCTATTCTACCAGTGTTCTCCTATAAGTGCTATTCTACCAGTGTTCTACCAGTGTTTTCCTATAAGTGCTGTTCTACCAGTGTTCTCCTATAAGTGCTGTTCTACCAGTGTTCTCCTATAAGTGCTATTCTACCAGTGTTCTCCTATAAGTGCTGTTCTACCAGTGTTCTCCTATAAGTGCTGTTCTACCAGTGTTCTCCTATAAGTGCTGTTCTACCAGTGTTCTCCTATAAGTGCTATTCTACCAGTGTTCTACCAGTGTTCTCCTATAAGTGCTGTTCTACCAGTGTTCTCCTATAAGTGCTGTTCTACCAGTGTTCTCCTATAAGTGCTGTTCTACCAGTGTTCTGCTATAAGTGCTATTCTACCAGTGTTCTACCAGTGTTCTCCTATAAGTGCTATTCTACCAGTGTTCTGCTATAAGTGCTATTCTACCAGTGTTCTACCAGTGTTCTCCTATAAGTGCTATTCTACCAGTGTTCTGCTATAAGTGCTATTCTACCAGTGTTCTACCAGTGTTCTCCTATAAGTGCTATTCTACCAGTGTTCTACCAGTGTTCTCCTATAAGTGCTATTCTACCAGTGTTCTCCTATAAGTGCTATTCTACCAGTGTTCTCCTATAAGTGCTATTCTACCAGTGTTCTGCTATAAGTGCTATTCTACCAGTGTTCTCCTATAAGTGCTGTTCTACCAGTGTTCTCCTATAAGTGCTGTTCTACCAGTGTTCTACCAGTGTTCTCCTATAAGTGCTGTTCTACCAGTGTTCTCCTATAAGTGCTGTTCTACCAGTGTTCTCCTATAAGTGCTGTTCTACCAGTGTTCTACCAGTGTTCTACCAGTGTTCTCCTATAAGTGCTATTCTACCAGTGTTCTGCTATAAGTGCTATTCTACCAGTGTTCTACCAGTGTTCTCCTATAAGTGCTGTTCTACCAGTGTTCTCCTATAAGTGCTATTCTACCAGTGTTCTACCAGTGTTCTCCTATAAGTGCTATTCTACCAGTGTTCTGCTATAAGTGCTATTCTACCAGTGTTCTACCAGTGTTCTCCTATAAGTGCTATTCTACCAGTGTTCTACCAGTGTTCTCCTATAAGTGCTATTCTACCAGTGTTCTCCTATAAGTGCTATTCTACCAGTGTTCTCCTATAAGTGCTGTTCTACCAGTGTTTTCCTATAAGTGCTGTTCTACCAGTGTTCTCCTATAAGTGCTATTCTACCAGTGTTCTCCTATAAGTGCTGTTCTACCAGTGTTCTCCTATAAGTGCTGTTCTACCAGTGTTCTACCAGTGTTCTCCTATAAGTGCTGTTCTACCAGTGTTCTACCAGTGTTCTACCAGTGTTCTCCTATAAGTGCTATTCTACCAGTGTTCTGCTATAAGTGCTATTCTACCAGTGTTCTACCAGTGTTCTCCTATAAGTGCTGTTCTACCAGTGTTCTCCTATAAGTGCTATTCTACCAGTGTTCTCCTATAAGTGCTGTTCTACCAGTGTTCTGCTATAAGTGCTATTCTACCAGTGTTCTCCTATAAGTGCTGTTCTACCAGTGTTCTCCTATAAGTGCTGTTCTACCAGTGTTCTCCTATAAGTGCTGTTCTACCAGTGTTCTGCTATAAGTGCTATTCTACCAGTGTTCTACCAGTGTTCTCCTATAAGTGCTATTCTACCAGTGTTCTGCTATAAGTGCTATTCTACCAGTGTTCTACCAGTGTTCTCCTATAAGTGCTATTCTACCAGTGTTCTGCTATAAGTGCTATTCTACCAGTGTTCTACCAGTGTTCTCCTATAAGTGCTATTCTACCAGTGTTCTACCAGTGTTCTCCTATAAGTGCTATTCTACCAGTGTTCTCCTATAAGTGCTATTCTACCAGTGTTGTCCTATAAGTGCTGTTCTACCAGTGTTCTCCTATAAGTGCTGTTCTACCAGTGTTCTCCTATAAGTGCTATTCTACCAGTGTTCTCCTATAAGTGCTGTTCTACCAGTGTTCTCCTATAAGTGCTGTTCTACCAGTGTTCTCCTATAAGTGCTATTCTACCAGTGTTCTGCTATAAGTGCTGTTCTACCAGTGTTCTACCAGTGTTCTCCTATAAGTGCTGTTCTACCAGTGTTCTACCAGTGTTCTACCAGTGTTCTCCTATAAGTGCTGTTCTACCAGTGTTCTCCTATAAGTGCTATTCTACCAGTGTTCTCCTATAAGTGCTGTTCTACCAGTGTTCTCCTATAAGTGCTGTTCTACCAGTGTTCTCCTATAAGTGCTATTCTACCAGTGTTCTACCAGTGTTCTCCTATAAGTGCTGTTCTACCAGTGTTCTCCTATAAGTGCTGTTCTACCAGTGTTCTCCTATAAGTGCTGTTCTACCAGTGTTCTACCAGTGTTCTCCTATAAGTGCTGTTCTACCAGTGTTCTCCTATAAGTGCTGTTCTACCAGTGTTCTCCTATAAGTGCTATTCTACCAGTGTTTTCCTATAAGTGCTGTTCTACCAGTGTTCTCCTATAAGTGCTGTTCTACCAGTGTTCTCCTATAAGTGCTGTTCTACAATGTTCAAACTGTTCTAAAAGTTCTCATCCATTCTCAGTGTTCTACAGTGTCCACACTCCTGTAGCTTATATAGTTCTTATTCTACCTCTCAGAACTGTAAAGACCCGGCCGCGCACACACACACACACACACACACACACACACACACACACACACACACACAGACCCCCCCCCCCTCAGGCTGTGTGTAGTTCACTCCTGTAGTAGTGCAGTAGACTGTGGATTCGGACGCAGCCTTTATCACCAAACCTGACCTCTATCCCTCCGCCCCAACAGTTAGCTAACAGAGCGGTTCTTTATTCTGCTGATAACCAGAACCGAGCTTCAGCACAGACAACTACAAATACACACACACACACACACACACACAGACCCCCCCCCCCTCAGGCTGTGTGTAGTTCACTCCTGTAGTAGTGCAGTAGACTGTGGATTCGGACGCAGCCTTTATCACCAAACCTGACCTCTATCCCTCCGCCCCAACAGTTAGCTAACAGAGCGGTTCTTTATTCTGCTGATAACCAGAACCGAGCTTCAGCACAGACAACTACAAATACACACACACACACACACACACACAGCTAAAGAGTGTGTAGTAGAAAAGACAGCCCCTGGATTGTAAGCGGCCTGTGTCTGTCACTGAGGTGGTCAAGAGGTGGGTGTAGGTTTGGGGTTTGGAGCTGATGCTGGTTGGACTGCAGACCCGAGCTCTCAGACCGAACCCACACCGGTTCTAGAGCCGAGCTTACTCCGCGAGGCACGTGAATCCTGCAGCGATCCAAACAGAGAGAGGCGAGGAGAGAGCGCGAGCTACAGCTTCACCCCGAACCCTCCTCCCTGCTTCTGCTGAACTGCTGCAGCACACCCAGCTCGAGCACTGCAGTGGGTGAAGGCTGGGTTCTGACTGGGCCGTAAACACAAGACAGCAGTGCAGAGAAAAGCAGAGCTTTAATGGAAGAAGTTCTGAATCAGTTCTGCGGCTTTTATGACCGGCCGCTTCATCCGCCGCAGAAAGTAGTCCCTCCCGCGCGGCCTGCGGAGGCTCGGAGTTTGACCCAGCGACGTCACACCACCCTCTGAATCTGCCCGAAGCACAGCCTGCCATTAATGCTCGCTCTACCTCTCTCTCTCCCTCTCTCTCTCTCTCTCTCTCTACCTCTCTCTCTCTCTCTGTCTCTCTCTCTCTCCCTCTCTCTCTCTCTCTCTCTGTCTCTCTCTCTCTGTCTCTCTCTCTCTCTCTCTCTCTCTCTCTCTTTTTCAGGGGTGCACAAACATTTGCACGCGGCTGTTCTACAGATTAATTCGGTTAATGTAATTGTGGTATGTAAATGTATTGTTCAACGTAATTAAAAATAAAATAAATACATACATAATTAAAGCAAACAGAGTTTTAGTTTAGAGGGACAGAAGTGACCCCCCCCCCCCCCCCCACCGGTCAGTTCAGTTCCGGTCAGTGTAGTAAGGCTCTCGCGCGGGAAAGTAAACAATTCATTAAAAACAGCAGTAAATCAGTTCCAGCCTCAATCCCAGCTGAGCTTCACACACTCATCCCCACCCCCACCCCACCCCCACCCCCACCCCCTCACCATCACCAACCTGATCAAACCTGATCATCAATACCCCATAATAAACATCAGCTTTTCTATTACTACACCCCATTAATCTATACCACCCATAAATATGATAACTGTAATATTTACTGAGACCATTATGATCAATAATACTTTCACAAATTAATGTCACTATTACACTCATATGTTTAGTTATTAATATCGTCATAATATTATATTATTATTATTATTATTAGATTATATTATTAATATTAGATTATTATTATTATTAGATTATTATTATTATTATTATTATTATTAGATTATATTATTAATATTATATTATTATTATTATTAGATTATTATTATTATTATTATTATTAGATTATATTATTATTAGATTATTATTAATATTAGATTATTATTATTATTAGATTATTATTATTATTATTAGATTATTATTAATATTATTAGATCATATTATTATATTATTATTACATTATATTATTATTATTAGATCATATTATTATGTTATTGTTATTACATTATATTATTATTAGATTATTATTCTTGTTGTTATTATTATTAATATTATTATTATTATTATAAATATGCAGAGTGCGTTATACATATCATAGCTTTATAATTTTGGGGGTTTTCTGTATTATCAACTATCAGTGTTAGGAATGTGCTGCATTACGTCATTAAACACACTAACTGAACTGTAGTGATGATGTCAGGTCTAATGTATTAATGTATCCAGTAATTTCACTTTATTCATTTCTATTTCTGCATTATTAATTCACACTGGAGTATCTAATTACACTTTCATTATTACTCCTCTATATCTATTACTCCTCTATATCTGTACTCCAGCTTCCCTTCCACACACACACACACACACACACACACACACACACACACACACTGTTTATTCAGATCAGTGTGTTTTCCCTTTACACACCGCTTCCTCCGCGCGGGCTTAGTTTCCTCTCGCGCTCTAATTCACCTGGTTAATATTCCTATTACTATCTCCATTAAGATTAGTTTCCGTACTGTCTCACACACACACACACACACACACACACACAGATACAGAGAGGCTAGTGTGTGCGCGCGCTGGGCTTTAGTAATATGCCCAGCCCTAATGAACCCTCACTTCACTGCTGTCGTATTGATTCTCACTGCACTGCAGCACCAGCTCTCACAGTCTGATCAGAGTCAATGATACATTAATTGTGTGTTAAAATGAACGAGTGTGTGTTTGTAGAGAATGTGGTTTATTTACACTAGTTATTATATTTGTGATATAATACTTTTTAGATGACTAGATGACCAATAGAAACTCCCCAAAATCTCTTGAAATAAAATCGTTTCCATTGACTCTCATCCTCCAACACCTGGTTTGGTGGTAAATCAGGGCTTAATGATGGTAAATCAGGTGAGCTGCTGCTGCTGCTGCTGCTGATGGAGGTGAACACATCCTCCACGCTGTGCTGGCTGGACTGGGGGGCGTCCAGGAGAACCCTGGAGGAACCGAGCTCTGTTCTTCAGACTAGCTCACCGACAAGATCTCACTACTTTCTTTCTTCAGAATGAGAAGCTCTTGTTTCTCCTTTTTACTGGATTTATGTTCAGCTGCTTTATCTGTTCTGATGAGATCTGGAGCTTCTACAGTACATCTCGGGGGTGAGTGGGGGGGTGATGGGGTTAGGTGTGTGTTAAATCTGACTGAGCTTTTAAAGGGTGATACTGGGAGTTCTGGGTCTGGTCGATTGTGTGTAACTGGTGAACTGGTTTGTTGGTTGGGTTGAAATTGACCGATGCTGTGATGGTACACATCATCATGAGTGTGATGACCCACCACCACCCACATCATCTGAGAAGTGCTAAAACCATTATTTCCACACTGATGAGCTTCTGCTGGACTGGACCACATTACAGTTTAATTACAGTCCAGACCCCCTCACCTGCACTGCCCACCTGTCTCACACCACGTTCATGAATTACACACTACAGTTCCTGCATGCATTACCCCAGTAACACTCCTGTAACACCCCTGTAACACCCCAGTAACACCCCTGTAACACTCCTGTAACATCAGAAACAGAGAGAGAGGCCGACCCGACCCTGCAGAGCTGAGATGATCTTCATTCTCACTACAATAACTCTGATTTCACGTGATTAAAAAGTGGTTTTAATAAAATAAAATAATATAGATATATATATTATAATATATATAAATAATATAAAAGAATATATGAAATAAAATATTGCATGACCTTAATTTCCTCTGTCATAGAAAAACACTCAATTCAGTGCTATTTATTCAGTTCATATTTATCTTAATTTATTCATAAAGGTCTGATTTGGAGCTTCAGCAAAAATTAAAAAATACTGTTGTAAACAACAACACACATATATATATAAGAGTAAAGACATCTGTTATTTTAACTTAAATCACAGGTATATTACACACAGGCTTATTACTCATTAACTAAAGTGATTCCAGTGCAAACTAGCTGCCTGTTAAACAGAATAGTGCTATATCACAGTTCAGTGTGTTAGAAGTAAGTTTGAAAACATCAGGTTTATAAAACGTTACCTTCTCTTGCACTAATAAACGTTCCGTAAAAAATCGGTTTTAAATCCGGTCTGTTTGAAACGTTTTAGAACTGGTTCCTGACCAACTTTAAAACTCTACCTTTAAACCTAGTCACTTTGGACTCGGACTAGTTCTATAAAATGTTTAAGTTAATTAAAAGAAGAACTCAGCTTGTAAGTATTTATTAAATGTTCTTTTAACGCGACTACGTTTTTGCGTTTAAACGCCGTGTTTTTCGAGTGCGGCGTTCTCGGGAAGAAACTGTAATTAATAAGAATCTTCACATTGTTATGACGTTCTTAAGGTTTCATAAAGAACGTCTTATAAACACGACTTACACATGGTCTTTCCAAACACGGTTCTTCAAAGAAGTAACAATATTAGGGTTCTTTGGAGGTCCTTTTATGACCATACCGAGGAAGCGCTGCGTTTCTTTAAAGTGCAGACCGAGTTTCTACGTAGTGAAGAGAGCGCTGAGGAGGTGGAGGTGAGGGCTGAGGAGGTGGAGGTGCGGGCTGAGGAGGTGGAGGTGAGAATTTTCAGTGAGTGGGATTATAAAACTGAAGCTAATCTGATGATGTAATCTACTGTAATCTGACGGGGTTAATATAAGCACAGGCGCCAGTCTTCAGAGCTTGAGGGCACAGTTGGCATTTAGAGTGGCATTACAGCCCTGAAGGGTGAGAACTCCACTACGCAGAGGGGCTGACCCCGCACGGAATCCAGTCCATGGCCGTTTTCTGTTGGTGTCTAAAACTCCAGGGTTTCAGATATTATAAAATTCAATCTAACACAATTTATTATACTTGACCTTTTTAATGTTTACGAACATGTTTGGGACATTTTTACAGTTCTAAGTAAAACCTGAAAACCCTTTAAGGTAAATGTTTAAATGTTTAGAAGCTTGCTGTTTGTTCATTTGTAAAACGGATCTCAGAATTACCTGCTGTTCTGGGGTTTTTCTTATTTACTGAAATAAATACAGCAGATAAAACGCGTCAGTCATTCTTTTAAATTCAGCAAATATACAGTAAATATACAGTAAATATACAGTATTAAAATGTACAGACGTGTCTTTCTGTGAACGATGTGACAACATTAAACTGTAAGAATGAACCGGTACAGAACTTTGACAGTTTTGATGTTCTTTAGGTTTTAGGAAGGTTCGCAACGCTCGCGCATATAATTCTATCCATTTAGGAACTGTTCATGTAAAGGATCTTTGGAGATTATTTTTTGAACACATCAAAGTATTCATTTTGAGCACCTTTATTAGCTTGTAAAAATGATTAAACTGAGATAAACTGAATTTCTAATAACTGACTCGCGCTCTCTTCACTTACTGCAGGTTCAGATAGTCTCGCCGTGTCACTCGTGCAATTTTGACACAATATAAAAACTGCTAGATTCTAATTATGTCAAACAGTAAGGCCGTGGTGCCAACACAGAGATATGAGTTTTTTGTACGAAACAAAACTTGTATCTCCATTGTTGCTGTTTTCACTTTTCTCCATAATGTAAATCTGACAGCTGGGTTTTTATACGTGTTAAATGTAATGGTGACTGGACCAATAGAAAAGCTCCAACATGACTCTGAATAAAATATTTAACATTGGATTCAAAGCTTAATTCAACTGAACTGTAAATCTATTAAATCTCATATTTCCCGATAATATTCTAAAAACGCTACATAAACACTCAACACGTGCGCACTCGTCACCCTCACCGAAAACCTTGTATCTCCAAAACAGCAGCTCTACATGAAACGGATAAAAGCTTCTCAACCTTCAGTGGAATTCAATGTAAAAGGTTTTATTCATTCTGGAGCATTTCTATTGGTCCATAAAACCTATGATAATTACAGTTTTTACTGGTGTATTTTAGTGTTTTATTCCACTGCTGTGTAAAAAGTGGAGACAGTACTGTTGTATGTTATGTTTAATCATAATATATAGTTGCTGTCCTGCAAAAACCTCTTCTCAATGTTTTTGCAGTCTGTATGATAAAACTGTATTTATCATAGTACTATTAATGGCTAATATTTTTAAATCAATACATTGGCTTTCAGGCCTGCGTGTGTTCCAGATCTCCTCTCTGGGTCTGGAGTGAACAGGAAAGGCAGATCCTGTGTCTTCGTGTTTAGTCCCACTGAAATATAGCAGTACATCTGCGCTGTGAACTACACGCGCTTTAATCAGCTGTTTGATTTCTGATCAATTGATTATTTGACTTTTTAAAACTTCACTGACCCTCAGAGTTTTATCCACACACAGATTCACCCCCGGGGCCACGGGGCAAGTTAGGTAGTCCAGAGGTGTTTATTAATATACACTTTACTATTTACATATATATACTTTACAATTTGAATCCCATCAAACATGGTTAAATAACCGCCTTTAAACGCTGCACTCGAGCGATGTTTCATACAGGACTGTTTCATACAGGACTGTTTTATACAGGACTGTTTTATACAGGACTGTTTCATACAGGACTGTTTTATACAGGACTGTTTTATACAGGACTGTTTCATACAGGACTGTTTTATACAGGACTGTTTCATACAGGACTGTTTTATACAGGACTGTTTCATACAGGACTCCTCCCACTGTAAACCTCAAAACATACAACTGAACTGTACCAAACGGACTGAACAGCTATTTTGCACTCTGCCTATTTGCACACCTGTACAGATGTTCTTTTCTGTAAATATATTTTCAGCTCTTTATTACCTTTAGTACTTCTTACTTTTTTAATTTATCCCCTATTTATTGTTTAGTGTCTTTTTCCTTTAGTTTAAGACTGTAAATAATCTGTTCTGTGTTTTTTGTTACTTGTCATACGTGTTGCTCTCACCAAGACAAATTCCTTGTATTCCTTGTGTAACATACTTGGTGAAATAAAGAGATTCTGATTCTGATTCTGATTCTGATTCCCCGCAGTGCCTCAGACCTGCCTTAGTCACCAGCTTCAGTCTAACGCCGCGTTTAGGCCAGTGTTTTATCACCGAACTGAATTATAAACCAGTGCGGGTTTAAAGAAACACTGCAGAGAGAGAGAGAGAGAGAGAGAGAGAGAGAGAGAGAGAGAGAGAGAGAGACTGCAGTGAGTATCTGACCTACAGCTCCTTTACTACTGAAAACCCAACACCAGAACCGGGTCCGGGACCGAGTCCAGCGGGTGTAAAATAGTGGCACCGATTCCTTCTTAATTTTACTGATGTTTTGTAACAGCTGTAGTTCAGGAGTTCAGTGCAGAACATGGTCTAAACCTAAACCCCAAACCTACCCAGAACCCTGGACATGAGCTCGCCCTCACACTGCTGAGCTGAGCTGAGCTGGGTGAGTGTTTATAGATCAGCTGAAGGCTTCTCCAAATAAAGTCAGTGATGTATTACTACATTTAACATCGAGTCAAACACGCGTTCAATCCTCATTCAAATGCAGTGTTATTATTATTATTATTATTATTATTATTATTATTGTTATATTCCGAGTCATTTCGGGGCGTTTTCATTGGAGCATTTCACGATTTAGGTGGATAAACTCTAATACTCTCTAATCGCCCTGATCATTCTGATTGGTTTAATTATTATTATGCTTATTTTATATTTTATATTATATATATATATGTGTAAAGTGTGATATTTCATTTGAACACACTATTAGAAATAGAAAGTTCTACACATGTTCCTCTAAGTGCTGCCGCAGAAGAACTAGCTTTGGTTCTATAAAACAGAGCTAAATGTTTGTAATAGATGTTCGTGTTGGTGTGAAGAACCTTTTTAAACATTATAAACCTTCCTTTACCAGTTTAGAGAGCCACACTTGTGGATCTGATTTGTTTTGCAGACTTTGTTGTTGTTGCTCTTTGTTCTGGAGAACTCTGAGTTCTTCTGAAGGTGGAGCTCTTCTTCTGTAGCTCTTCCCCAGCTCAGAGTGCAGCTCAGTTCTGCTGAGCTTCTTCAGCTCTTTAACTCGGTACTGACTGAGTTTTAAGACCTTCAGAGTCTCTTGATTTGGATGTTCACTTTCCTGCCTGTCTGTATTTGCACTGCGGGGATCAGTGACGCTCTGTTCTGTATCTCTGTATTTTAATAATTCATTTCAGAATAATGAGAACAATCTGCTGACTCTCTCTCCTGGGTGGTGGTGGATGGTGTTGTGCTGGTTGAGCTCCTGGACTGCTTTACTGGAGCTCATACTCTCACAAAAAAGTTCTTTCAGCGACACCAAAGCAGAACAAATTGGGTTCTATAAAGAACATTTTTGTAGAAAATAAATAAAGTATGATCGTGTGGAATATTAAAAATGTTAAAGAATGTTTGCATCCACCTTTTTTACAGCTTTAAAAGCTTCTTCACAGAAATGCTTCTACCACGCTTCCTCTGCGGCGCTTCACTCTGTCCTGTCCTGTCTAAATTTATTATATTATAACTTTATTATATTCTAAATTTATTATATTCTAAATTTATTATATTCTAACTTTATTATATTTTAAATTTATTATATTCTAAATTTATTATATTATAAATTTATTATATTTTAAATTTATTATATTCTAAATTTATTATATTCTAACTTTATTATATTCTAAATTTATTATAGTCTAAATTTATTATATTCTAAATTTATTATATTCTAACTTTATTATATTCTAAATTTATTATATTATAAATTTATTATATTTTAAATTTATTATATTCTAAATTTATTATATTCTAAATTTATTATATTCTAAATGTATTATATTCTAAATTTATTATATTTTAACTTTATTATATTTTAACTTTATTTTATTTTAACTTCTAAAGCAACTTATTTTAGATTCGGCAAACGCGCGCGCAACTTCTATGGCCTGCTCATTCTCAGCTCGAGCTCTCTGACAATACGAGATAAATGAATAAAGGCTTTTACCAGGACTACCACACACACACACACACACACACACACACACACACACCTATACACACACAGTTTAAACTGCCTTCAATGCTGCACCACCGAAGCCTCGCGGACCTATTTTGCACGCTTTATTCTCACGAGCATTCTTGCAAGAAGATCAAAAGCACAAAAGCTGCTCGTGAGATCTTCTAAATCGTGATGAATTCACGCGACCTTTATCTGCAGAGCCGCGTGCTTTTATGCGACTAATAAATCTCCAGTCAATGGCTCGCTACAGCACACACACACACACACACACACACACACACACGCATGCACGCGATTGTCTGAATGTGTATAAACTCTGAACACCTCTAAACTTATATTAGTTCTATTAATATAAAAGTAACTTTACTTCTATTGTTTTTGCTTCATGCAAATCAGTAAGTTTTGCAAATTAATTCGTTTGTGCAGGAATTTCAAACGAGCGCGAGCCCTTTTAGGACTACGCAACCCCGGGTTAAATCGAACAGAACCAGCCTCCACTCCAAAGGTGCCAAAATATAATCGCACGCGCATTTAGGCAACAAACACACCGCTGTACAGGTAGGCGCTCGGGCCCTGGTGGAGTTGAGGCTCGTGAAACGCAGAAGCAGGAGAAGCAGAAAACACTCACCGCGCGATCCTTCCGCCGGTTAGACTGTCCCCATGCAGCTCGCGCTCCCCCTCACACACTCACACGCACTCAGAGCTGCAGAAAGTGCAGAAGTGTGTGTAAAAAGTGCGCGTGTGTGAGACGGTGTGAGACGCCGGTTTGTGAGAGTGTGTGCGTGTAGGTGTGTAAATCTCCCGCAGCGCGCGCGTTCTGTCCGCTTTGGTCGCAGTGCGCGCCTCTCCGGGCTTTTCTCTAAGCGGCTGCTCCAGCGTCCGCGTGACGTCACTGCTGCGTCTGAGCGGAAAGGCAAGCTGTCCCGAGCAGGTTCAGGTTCTACAGGCTAGAGCTGCAGGACTCACACTGCAGGGGTTAGGCTAAATGGGTTAGGGTTCTACACTCATGAACAGAGCGCGCTATGAAAGTGATGTCATTAAAGACCCATTTGTGTAACAGTAATGTTAGATCTCTAGTGGCTTCTATAGCCTCACCATAACAACCAGCTGTAGCGCCAAGAGCACGGGTTAAGGTTCTACAGTTTAGGGTTAGGTTCTAGACTTTAGGGGTTTGGTTCTATGGTTTGGGTTTGATGAATATCTGGGTTAAGCTGAAGTTTTGAAGTTGGGGTTATTGATGTTATTAATGTTATTGATGTTATTAATGTTAGTGATGTTATTAATGTTAGTGATGTTATTAATGTTATTGATGTTATTAATGCTATTGATGTTAGTGATGTTAGTGATGTTATTAATGCTATTGATGTTAGTGATGTTATTAATGCTATTGATGTTAGTGATGTTATTAATGTTATTGATGTTATTAATGCTATTGATGTTAGTGATGTTATTAATGTTATTGATGTTATTAATGTTAATGATGTTATTAATGTTAGTGATGTTACTAATGTTAGTGATGTTATTAATGCTATTGATGTTAGTGATGTTATTAATGTTAATGATGTTATTAATGTTAGTGATGTTATTAATGCTATTGATGTTAGTGATGTTATTAATGTTAGTGATGTTAGTGATGTTATTAATGTTATTAATGTTATTGACGTTATTGATGTTAGTGATGTTAGTGATGTTAGTGATGTTATTGATGTTAGTGATGTTATTAATGTTATTGATGTTATTAATGTTAGTGATGTTAGTGATGTTATTGATGTTATTAATGTTATTAATGTTAGTGATGTTAGTGATGTTATTAATGTTAGTGATGTTAGTGATGTTATTGATGTTATTAATGTTATTGATGTTAGTGATGTTATTGATGTTAGTGATGTTAGTGATGTTATTGATGTTAGTGATGTTATTAATGTTATTAATGTTAGTGATGTTATTGATGTTATTAATGTTATTGATGTTATTGATGTTAGTGATGTTAGTGATGTTATTAATGTTATTGATGTTATTGATGTTATTGATGTTATTGATGTTAGTGATGTTATTAATGTTATTAATGTTATTACTATACTATACTGCTGGTATTACTGGAGGTGCTGGTGCTGGTTGTGCTGGTGCTGGTTGTGCTGGTTGGAGTGTGTTGATGGTAGGAGTGTTTCGCAGTGGTTGGTGTTGGTGCTGTTATTGTTAGGGTAAGTGTTGACTTGGGGGGTTTATATATATATAACATATATAATTGTTTATATGTGTGTGTGTGTTTATTTTATGTATGCATAGTATTATATATGTTTTATTATTATTATTATTATTATTGATATCGTGGAGTGCCCGGATCTGGCCGTTTCCCGCTTCCCCTGCAGCTCTTTCTGCGCGCGCTTTCTTTAGACACGAAGCTGAATTTTAGACTAAAATACACACACACACACACACACACACACACACACACACACACCAGACAGAAGAGGAATAATAGAGACAGTTTCAGTTTGACTAATAAACACGCAATTCCCAGCGCTCTGTCTATTATTATTATTATTATTATTATTATTATTATTATTGTTGTTGTTGTTGTTGTTGTTGTTGTTGTTATCAGAGGTGAGAGGGCGGTTCCCGGGCTGGCTGGATGTTGGTGAGCTCAGAGTTTGATTGGGATCTTAAACAGAATCAGTCTCTTTATAGCGCGTTACAGCGGAAGAAGCCAGCTACCCCCCCCCCAATCTACAGACATTCCTATTAGACCCCCTAACTATACAGAACTCCAGCCGTATTATTATTATTATTATTATTATTACATTTTCTATTACAGTTCTTCACTGTTTGGAATGGATTTTTATATATGATTGAGAGCCCGGTCTTACGACGGGGAATTATAATAATAATAATAATAATAAAATGTGAAGTGCAATTTTAAATGTTCACATTGTTGATTTAACTATATCTAAGGGTTGTATATATATATATATATTATAAGTTATAACATATAATATATTGTTTAAAACTGGGGCTCTAGTAGTTTTTCTAAAGTACATATTTCTGTATGTAATAATAATAATAATAATAATAATAATAATAATTATAATAATAATAATAATAATAATAATAATTATTATTATTATTATTATTATTATTATTATTATTGTTGTTGTTGTTGTTGTTGTTGTTGCGCAGAATATGTTTTTTAGTAATTGAGGATTATAAAGATTAAGGGTCTGTAAGTAAGTCTTTTCTGTATGTTAGTTTTGGTTTAATCTCCAGTCCAGTTTTAAAGTAATGGTCGTTTTTACAGCGGTGGTTGATGGATGGTGAACTTCACGGCATGTCTGAAGTGAATGAGGAGGTTTAATGTACGAGGCCGCGCGGCTCTGTATTGACCCGCAGTCTAACCGGTTCAGTTCCGAACTGGACAGATATTCCACAGCTATGTGTCATCTGAACTCCGTGGATCCCGGTTCTGCAGCTCCGAGTTCTGCAGTGCAGCTACAGCAGGGTCTGAGCTAGAAGGCTGTGTGTATGTGTTGGAGTGAGGGCTGTGGTAGAAGTTGGGATTGAGTTGGGCCTGGGATTGGGATTCGGTTTATGGGGTGGGAATGGGATTAAATGGTTAGAGTTTGGGTTGGATTTTAATTAGGGTTGGAAATAGGATTAGAGCTGGAATTAGGGCTGAGGTTGGAATCAGGGGTGAAGTAAGACTGGGAGTTTATGTTCGAGTTTGGGGTGGAGATTAGGACAAGGGTTGGGGTTGGAATTACATCTGGAATCCAGTTTGGGTTGGAATCGGGATTAAAACTGGGATTAGGATTGGGGTTAGAGTTGGGGTTTTTATGTTGAAGGTAGGATTGGGGTGGGGATCACTGGTCTAAGAGTTGCAGTTGGGACAGGAATTGAGATCCAATCTGGATTGAAATTAGGGTCAGGGTTAAAATTAGGGTTAGGTTTGAGTTAGAATTGGGATAAGGTCTGAGATCAGGGTTTGGACTGGGGTTAGTGTTGGAGGTAGGATTGGGGTGGGGATCATTGGAATTAGAGTTGAGAATGGGGGTGGGGCTGCAGTTGGGATAAGAATTAGGATCCAATCTGGTGTTGAAATTAGGGTCAGGGTTAGAATTAGGATTAGGGCTGGGATTATGGTTGGGTTAGAATTGGGATAAGGTCTGAGATGAGGATTTGGACTGGGGTTAGAGTTGGGGTTTGTGTTGGGAATAATTGGGATTAGAGTTGGGATCAGTGTTGGGCTTGTAGTCGGGATTAAGACTGGGATTGAGGTGGGCTTTTACTTTAGCGAGGTTTGGAATCATGGTTGGGATTGGGGTTGGAATAACGGTTGGACTCACTACTCTGCACTTCGGCTCCGGACTGCGACTCCTTTTCAGCTGCGAGCTCCTCATCCAGGAAATGAAGCCATCATTTATTCTGCTCCTGATAGTGGTGAAACTGCACGTTGACTGAGCGCTGGTGATTTGTTTTCTGGGAGAGGGAAAAAGTGATAAAGGCTTTAAATGTAAGCTCTGTTTTGCCAAGCTTCTCCTCAGGGCGCCTCAAGTTCCGCTCCGGACCGAAACGTGACTTTATGAGTTCGACTGAAAACCTGCGTTGCATCATTTTATTTTTTATTTATGTATTTAGTTAATTATAGACTGGGTTAGAAAGGTGAATAAATAAGTGTGGAATTTGTGTTATAGACTGGAACGCTGAACACGACCATGACCGACTTCTTTTGGCCAGCTATAATTAACCACTTAGAGTTAGACTAATGTTGACTAATGCCTCAGGAGATAAGTGTCGGCCTGTAGAGGCAGCAGGGTCATCATTAACATCGGGGTGGATCCTACCCAGCCCGCCGTTTATGGTCAACACCCGACAGTCTGACAAACACCAAACACACGTTACTGGAGTCAGAATGAGTACGTGTGAGTTTGTGGGACGACGTGTGTTTATAAGAATGTGTGTGTGTTGAAATCACATATAATGGGGAGAAGGTGTCTACATGCCTGCTTCTACGGTAAAGAGAAGATGCTGTCTCCAACCACACACAGATGTGCAAATGCACACTCAGCTTGTCTAGTCTTTGTAGAGAAGAAGTACTGCCAATAGAATAGGACTCTCTGGAGCAGATCAACATGAAACTGTTGCCAGGCATCTCTGGAATGATGGTGGTGGAGCTCCATCCAGTACCTTTGGATGGATGAGTTGGGGATGATGAGGTGGGGTGGTGATCATCATCCAACATCCTGACCTCACCAACACTCGTGTCTCTGAATGCAATCAAATCCTCACAGCAATGTTCCTCCAAAATCTAGTGGAAAGTCTTCTTCTCTGGACAGTAGAGACAGTTACTCCAACAGAAGCAGGATCAACTCTTTAATACCCCTGATTTCAGAAGAATGAGCAGGCGTCCCAATACTTTTGTCCATATAGTCCATGTTTAACTTGGACAAAAAAAACAACATGGTTTCAGGAAGTACTGAGAGTCCCTCAGAATTCCCACAGCTGAACAGTTAATATTAAATCCAGTCATGAGTCATTCAGTGTGTAACGGGAAGACTTTCTACTACATTCTGGAGCATTGCTGTGAGAATTTGATTGCATTCAGTGACAAGAGCATTGATAAGGACATTGGAAAAAAAAGTACTGGATGGAGCTCCTCCACCATCGCTCCAGAGAACACAGCTCCTCCACTGCTCCACAGCTCCTCAATGCTGGGGGGCTTTATACCCCTCTAGCCCACACCTGGCATTAGGCAGCATGGAGCCAATAGGGTCATGATGTTGATCTGCTCCAGAGGGTCCTATTCTATTGGCAGTACTTCTTCTCTACAGGGACTAGACAAGCTGTGTGTGTGTGCATTTGCACATCTGTGTCAGCAATGGGTGCAGCTTACAGTAGCTGAATGCATTAATTAGAAGGGGCATCCACAAACATTTGTAGTGTATCTCTTTTTCTTTGTTCTTCTATGGCACTGCTCAAAGAACCATTCGTAGAACCTTGTGTTTAGGAGTGTGGCTCTTCTGACACGGACACTCCCTCTGCTCACTCTGAATGGACAGAGAACAGTCTGCAGAACCGGGCTCTAGGGTTGAGTAAGTGCTGTTTGGAGGTCAGAGGTTACACAAGCAGCTCTGCTCTGGTCTA
>NC_132895.1:569217-630920 GCF_030463535.1 Salminus brasiliensis | reverse complement strand
TAGCAATAAAACATAAAAGTGTCATTATTATTTCCATTTTCATTAATCTGTTAAATTCAGTAAATAATAAATACACTCAGGACTCAGGACATCATTCTCATTGAGCAGAGGTGGACAAACTGCACATGACTATGTATTTATGTATATGAAAACATCCCTGTAACGCAAAAACCTTGTATTTTCAAAAACAGTTTTTTCTATTTTTTTTTTATTTCTATCCGTTTATCATGAACTTCTGACATCATATACAGAACAACTGACAGATTCACATTATAGAGAAATGTTTTACAGGTAGACACTCTCACTGACCGCTGACTGTTTATTTGGGTTTAATCTAATGTTATATAGAGTTAATTACAGGTAGACACTCTCACTGACCACTGACTGTTTATTTGGGTTTATTCTAATGTTATATAGAGTTAATTACAGGTAGACACTCTCACTGACCGCTGACTGTTTATTTGGTTTATTCTAATGTTATATAGAGTTAATTACAGGTAGACACTCTCACTGACCACTGACTTTATGATTATTTGACTTTATACTAATGTTATATAGAGTTAATTACAGGTAGACACTCTCACTGACCACTGACTGTTTATTTGGGTTTATTCTAATGTTGTATAGGGTTAATTACAGGTAGAAGCTCTCACTGACCTCTGTTTATTTGGGTTTATTCTAATGTTATATAGAGTGAATTACAGGTAGACACTCTCACTGACCACTGACTTTATGTTTATTTGGGTTTATTCTAAGTTATATAGAGATAATTACAGGTAGACCTCTCACTGACCACTGACTTTATAATTATTTGACTTTATTCTAATGTTATATAGAGTTAATTACAGGTATACACTTTTCTACTGCTGAGATATATTGTTTTAAACAGTTTTATGTCTAAACTGTCTTATCTTTATAAACTGAAAATAATCTTTGTGTATATATAAAATATAAGGATTGACAAAACATAAGTAATCATGTGTGTAAATGGTGACTCTCAGTGATGGGCAGAATTTAAAGGGAGGAGCTGCTGTTTGTTGTTTGTTGTTGTTGTTGTTGTTGGGACTCCTCTGCAGCTCCTGCACTCTCGTTAGCCGCGCCACTTAGTCGCTGTGTTATCAGCTGTAGATAATCAGCCTGGTCAGGTCTGCAGCTTCGGGGCGTGTGAAACCTAAACCCTGCCATTGTGCTGGACTTTATGGGACTTTACTGAGTGTGTGGAGTGTGTAGAGTGTGTGTAGGCCCACACACATGTCCCTTCAGTCCTCCCAGACGTGGAACACACACTCTTTAGGTGAGAGTTTCAGTGTCTAAAACAAAACAAAGACTTTATTGTAAATACATACGAGTTTACACACATTTACAGTTATATTTCTGTATTATTCATTTATTAACATTTACAAAAGGTGAATGTTTGAAAACTGTTGTCAAATAAATAACTAAAACTTTGTTTTCTTCACAACAGATTAGTTCAGTTAAGGACCGAAATACAGTTTGTTTTTATCAAGAAAGCTAAAATAACCTCACGAAAATGAAAGCTGCAACATTTTCCACTATAATTTACTAACATAACAAACATAGTGTAGATAACACACATCACACACTCACTGTACTTACTTAAACACATGTTTGATTTTACACTGAAAGAAAAAGCACTTTTAATTTACACAATTTAAACATTCTTACAGCAACAAAACAGCTTTCTCTAGGTTCAAGCAATTTGTGCAAGAATTGATTTTATATTTTATTTAATTTGTGTGATTTTAATACCTTTCATTTTGTATGCTTATATTTTTATTATTTATTATTATTTATTACTGTTCTATTGTATTTTATTGTCTCTGATGTTTTTGTTGTATAATTATTGTGGGAAATGCTGCAGCTTTTATTTTTTTATAATATTTTTTGCTTTTAACAAATACTGTATTATTCAAAATGTTTCTTAATTCAGTTTTATTTCTAACTGAGATCAAAGCTAATCTTTATTTTTTAATAGATGAAATTTGTGAAATGTTTCTGAATTATTGAAATGTTTCACAATGAAACATACTCCCAAACTTCAATACTTACTAAGCTGAGTGTTTATTTCCCTTAGAAGTTAGATATTTTATCTTTATTTTATTGTATAACTTAAGAAGAACTTTGTTACTTTAACAATTCCCTCTGTAGATATATTTTATAAAAGGTAGAGGAAAATAAGGAAAGTTCTTTCTGAATTAAAATGTGAAACTTTCTAATTGTTAATTCTAATAAGATTATTTAAAGCAATGTAATCACATCCAATTATTCTTCCTCTTCCTGTTTAAAAAAGTACATCTGATAATCAATGAAAAAAATAACTTTAAATTAACTCAATTATAAAACAACAGAAATAAGAAAAAATAGACTAAATAACTCTGACTATTTCTATCTGTAAACAGAACATCAATGAGGTCCTGAAGAATTATTTCTGCATTAGAAGTAAAAACACTAACACCCTAACATTAAGCTTTTTACATTATTCTTATTAATTTGTGCACAATAATAAAGCTATTAAAAATAAGTTATAGATAATAATAATATTCAGTGTTGCTTTATACATATAAACAAATGTAAACTAAAAGTGTGTTTTTAACTTTATCTGAACTGTATTTAATTTGGTTTAAAGATGCATCTTTATCTCTATTATTAGATGTAGAAGGCACATCAGCATAACTACATATTAATAAATTCAGTTATTCTAGATTCTAATAAATAATCCTTTAATTAAAATTAAACTTATAGAATGAGATTTTAACTGTACATTTTACAGCACTGTCAGTGTTTTGAGCAAGTAATATTTTATGTAAATTTAGATTTTGTTAAAAGATAAACTTTATTCCCAGCATGCCGTGCAGTTTAGGAGACGGGTTTTAAGGATTGTTCCTGGAAAATCTGTCCAACGTCTGAAATGCAGAGCCGAGCTCTGGAGTCCAGGAAGAGGAGCTATATCACCCTTCTCCCAAACAGCTCTGCGCTCTTCCGTCTCCTGCATTATCCAGCACTCCACCATTCCCCTGCATCCCCAACTTCTGCCAGCGTTCCCAGCGTTCCCCGACGTTCCCCGTCGTTCCCCAGCGTTCTCCGGCGTTCCTCAGCCCTGATAAATTCCCTCCGTGTTTTTCCAGGCTGGACGTGTTAAAGCCTCACCTGCAGCTTCAGCCGACACGTCTGCCTCTCATTCAGCCTGAAAAGCCTCTGTGTGCTCTCGCTCTCCAGCGGCAGCCCAGCCGACCCGGCCGAACATTAAACCACAGCACTGATTACTAATTACCAATTACTCATTACTAAATCTACTAATTACATTCTGTTTAAAAATATTCTCACAACTGGGTAACGCTGTTCTCCGGGCGGTGGCACACACTCTAAACAAAGGCTTCTTTCACATAAGGTCATGGAAGCTAGATCCAACTACAAACGGTAATCTACAAAAGTGAAGAACCCTTTAAACCAGCAGAGAACCACTTCAGCGTTCTAATGATTTGTTCTTTTCTTACAGTTCTCTGTAGAATTAGTGATGAACCCCTTTTCCAAAGTGTAGAAGAACCACTTTTGGTTCTTTAAAGAACATTTCAGTGTTTTCACTTTATTAAGATCCTCCACAAAATAAAAGAAAAATCATCAACAGTTAAGGGTTTTATCTAGAACCATGCAGCCAAGCTATTTTAATTGCAGCAGTTCTGTAGTGCTAACTTCCCCCATCTCTGTTTACCCTAAAACACCCCCAACAAAAGGGTTCTACAGAGTGGTGCAAAATTATAAATACAACAACAGCACAGAGGCCTTGTTTAGGTACTAGGTTCTGTATAGAGCCATTTTTAAAGCTGTATGTTCTTTATACACTATTGACCCCTCTCTAACGGTTCTTTAGTAAAGACAGTTAAATCATTCAACTAAAAGAAACCCTCTTATAGACAGTTTAGAACCTATATAGCACCATTTAGGGTTCCACTATTGTCACAAGTCACATAACCCCTTTTCAGTGCAAGCAAGAATGATTAACGCAAGTAAATGGTTCTTTTAGTTTTCATGGTTCTATAGAGAACCATTACCTTTACTGAAGAACCCTTAAAGTAAATAACCGCTCAGTGGACGTTCCATAAAGAACCCTGATTGTAGATGAAGTGATTTCTGCTTCCACATAGATTTAAACGATTTGTTTAGGTGGCTAAGAGAACCTGATTGAGACCAGGTCCACTGAGTTTCCCTGATCCTAAAGCAGCTTCTAAAGCTGTGTGTGTGTGTGTGTGTGTGTGTGTGTGTGTGTGTGTGTGTGTGTGTGTGTGTGTGTGTGTGGTGTGTGAGTCAGAACCGGACGGGTCTGTCAGGTTTGTTTTGAAACGACTCAAAAAACTCAAAGAGCCTCGAAGAGCCACTCAGACCTAATATCACCTCCAGCCAGGAGCCTCTCTCCCCCCCCCCCCCCCCCCCCTCTCTATCTTTATCTCTCTCTATCTTTATTTCTCTCTCTCTCTCTCTCTCTATCTTTATCTCTCTCTCTCTCTCTCTCTCTCTCTCTCTCTATCTTTATTTCTCTCTCTCTCTCTCTCTCTCTCTCTCTCTCTCTCTATCTTTATCTCTCTCTCTCTCTCTCTCTCTCTATCTTTATCTCTCTCTCTCTCTTTATCTCACTCTCTGTCTGTCTCTCTCTCTCTCTCTGTCTGTCTGTCTCCCTCTCTCTTTCTCTCTCTGTCTCTCTATCTTTATCTCTCTGTCTGTCTGTCTCTCTCTCTCTCTCTCTCTCTCTGTCTCTCTCTCTCTGTCTGTCTGTCTCTCCCTCCCTCTCTCTCTCTCTCTCTCTCTCTCTCTCTCTCTCTCTCACTGTTAGAACTGTTCCAGAACATTCAGAAATGCTTGATACTGTAGTTCTAGTATTAGATCTAGTGTTAGTGTTAGATCTAGTGTTAGTATTAGATATTAGATCTAGTGTTAGTATTAGATATTAGATCTAGTGTTAGTATTAGATCTAGTGTTAGTGTTAGATCTAGTGTTAGTATTAGATATTAGATCTAGTGTTAGTATTAGATATTAGATCTAGTGTTAGTATTAGATCTAGTGTTAGTATTAGATATTAGATCTAGTGTTAGTATTAGATATTAGATCTAGTGTTAGTATTAGATATTAGATCTAGTGTTAGTATTAGATCTAGTGTTAGTGTTAGATCTAGTGTTAGTGTTAGATATTAGATCTAGTGTTAGTATTAGATCTAGTGTTAGTATTAGATCTAGTGTTAGTATTAGATATTAGATCTAGTGTTAGTATTAGATCTAGTGTTAGTGTTAGATCTAGTGTTAGTGTTAGATATTAGATCTAGTGTTAGTATTAGATCTAGTGTTAGTATTAGATCTAGTGTTAGTATTAGATATTAGATCTAGTGTTAGTATTAGATATTAGATCTAGTGTTAGTATTAGATCTAGTGTTAGTATTAGATATTAGATCTAGTGTTAGTATTAGATATTAGATCTAGTGTTAGTATTAGATCTAGTGTTAGTGTTAGATCTAGTGTTAGTGTTAGATATTAGATCTAGTGTTAGTATTAGATATTAGATCTAGTGTTAGTATTAGATCTAGTGTTAGTGTTAGATCTAGTGTTAGTATTAGATATTAGATCTAGTGTTAGTATTAGATCTAGTGTTAGTATTAGATATTAGATCTAGTGTTAGTATTAGATCTAGTGTTAGTGTTAGATCTAGTGTTAGTATTAGATCTAGTGTTAGTATTAGATATTAGATCTAGTGTTAGTATTAGATATTAGATCTAGTGTTAGTATTAGATATTAGATCTAGTGTTAGTATTAGATCTAGTGTTAGTATTAGATCTAGTGTTTAGTGTTAGATCTAGTGTTAGTGTTAGATCTAGTGTTAGTGTTAGATATTAGATCTAGTGTTAGTATTAGATCTAGTGTTAGTGTTAGATCTAGTGTTAGTATTAGATATTAGATCTAGTGTTAGTATTAGATATTAGATCTAGTGTTAGTATTAGATCTAGTGTTAGTGTTAGATCTAGTGTTAGTGTTAGATCTAGTGTTATTGATGTTAGTTTTAGTTCTAGTATTAATGTTAGTTATTACTCTTAGTTGTAATGTTTATTATTGGTTCTAGATTGGTTCTGATGATGAAATCAGCTCATGCTTCCTCTCCTTCTTCAGGAACACTGAGCGCTTTAAGGTTCTTGTTTATATATGTGTGTTTATATAGAAGTTACCGGTGCTGAGTTCTGTCCAATCTAAACGTTAGAACAGGACTGTATTAACCCTCGCCCTGCCGTCAGTACTCACTGTCCTGAAACAGTGAGCGAGCGACACTGCTTTAAGGTCTCTCTCTCTCTCTCTCTCTCTGTCTCTCTCTCTCTCTCTCTCTCTCCTCTCTTGCTACTCTTTCATGTCCTTATCAGCTCTCTTTCCCAGCGCTGACCTCGGCTGGATTAGGCTGCAGATTTTTCTGTGGGATCAGCTGGATAAAACACGGTTAGTTTAGGGGTAAAGCAGCTCCGAATGTGAAATTCCCCCCATGGGTCTCTCACACACACACACACACACACACACACACACACACACACACACACACACACACTGCCCTCAATCTCTCTGAAACTCGTTCTCTCTGTTTTTCCTTGTTCTCTTTCTAATATTCCCGGCCTTTGCTGGTTTCTCAGAGCTGCCGGCCCGTTTTCGTGATAACGGTAAGGCCTCTAAATCCCGAGTAGCTCTGACCTCTGTCCTCTCTATTTTTTAAACGGCGGGGTGAGTTATAAGGTTTGATCTGGGGGGATTAGGTGTGTGTTTGGCCGCGGAGGCTGCAGGAACCCAAACTGTTGTGTTTGGCAGAGCGGAGAGATCCTCGGAGAGAGCGCAGAAAGAATATCATATCTTTTTGCAATGTTTTAATTTAAGAAACTCCTGCTGCTGGACGGAGGGCACGGGCCTCCGCTGGGTTTATGGGAATGCTACTGTTTTCATATGTGTGTGTTTTGTAAGTTCTCTTTTCTTGTGAAGGTTCAGCTCAGTCTGTCTGAACTCTCAACACCATTAAACTGACAGGTAAACAATTCATAGTGGACTCTGAACAATTCATAGTGGACTCTGAACAATTCATAGTGGACACTGAACAGTTCATAGTAGACTGAACAATTTATGGTGGACATTGAAAAATTCATAGTGGACACTGAACAGTTTATAGTGAACTCTGAACAATTCATAGTGGACTGAACAATTCATAGTGGACTCTGATTAATTCATAGTGGACTCTGAACAATTCATAGTGGACTCTGAACAATTCATAGTGGACTGAACAATTCATAGTGGGCACTGAACAGTTCATAGTAGACTGAACAGTTCATGGTGGACATTGAAAAATTCATAGTGGACACTGAACAGTTTATAGTGAACTCTGAACAATTCATAGTGGACTCTGAACAATTCATAGTGGACACTGAACAGTTCATAGTAGACTGAACAATTCATAGTGGACACTAAACAATTCATAGTGGACTCTGAACAATTCATAGTGGGCACTGAACAATTCATAGTAGACTGAACAATTCATAGTGGACTGAACAATTCATAGTGGACTGAACAATTCATAGTGGACACTGAACAATTCATAGTAGACTGAACAATTCATGGTGTACATTGAAAAATTCATAGAATTGAAATTCACAATTCATTGAAATTGTAGACTCTAGTTGATCTAATTCTAGATCAAATGGTGTAAACTGGAATTCTGGGAGATTACAGCAGATATACATTTTTAGAGTGTTAGTGTGTGTTCAGTGTTCAGGCTGCAGGGCTCAGTCTCAGTAGATGTGTGTGTGTGTGTGTGTGGTGTGTGTGTGTGTGTGTGTGTGTGTGTGTCATACAGAAGCCACAACATCATCAGCGCCTCAGTCTGACTTTATTCAGCTGGATCAGTCCTGGATTAGACACGAACACAGCTCCACTCATTCATTAATTCACTCCCAGCGTGTGAGTGTGTGTGTGTGTGTGTGTGTGTGTGTGTGTGTTAGCTACAGCATCGCACATTGACAGGAACAGGCCAGCCAGCTACTGCCCCCTGTTGGTTTAGAGAGTACACAGACGTGAAGTTGTGAGTGTCTTCCTCTAAAACACGTAATATAAAGCTAATATTTATAACAGAGTGACATTCATGTAGAATTCAGCAAAAAGCTGCATAAACAGAGGAGCAGCTATAAACTCAGCCTCTCTCTACCTCTGTCTCTCTCTCTCTCTCTCTCTCTCTCTCTCTCGCTCTCTCTCTCTCTACCTCTCTCTCTCTCTCTCTCTCTCTCTCTCTCTCTCTCTCCCTCTCTCTGTCTGTCTCTCTCTCTCCTCTCTCTCCCTCTGTCTCTCTCTCTCTCTCTCTCTCTCTCTCTCCCTCTGTCTCTCTCTCTCTCTCCCTCTCTCTCTCTCTCTCTCTCTCCCTCTCTCTGTCTGTCTCTCTCTCCCTCTCTCTGTCTGTCCTCTCTCTCTCTCTCTCTCTCTCTCTCTCTCTCTCTCTCTGTCTCTCTCTCTCTCCCTCCCTCTCTCTCTCTCTCTCTCTCTCTCTCTCTCTCTCTCTCTCTCTCTCGGTGGAAGGCCTCTGAGAGGAGATCTGAGGGAGGCTGGGTTGATTTAGCTGAGGGAGGTCAGAGAGAATGCATTAAGGCCTCCTGAAGCAGGACTGCAGCAGAGTTACACACTTCTTATAAATCATTATAAACTAATAACACACCCTACACACCACCACACACACTTCAGCCTCGGCTGCAGAGCGGCACCGCTGAAAACACACTGCCAGCGCCTGAACGCAGACGCTCTGATCACAGATCAGTGAGAATGTGAGACTTTTAACACACGGCTTCCCCGATGTCAAAGCGAACGAGCACAGAGCTCCTGCTTTCCTTACTGCTGTAATTACAAACCAGCTCCAACCCCTCAATTAGCTCATTTCACTGCCGCACACTCCAAACACAGCGCCCTAAATGTTTAGACAACCATTTAAAGTAAGGTATTCTGGGAAATAACGTGCTGTCCTATCATTTCCCACAATCTGAACAATTTAAAAAAAAAAGTTATTCCAATTGTAATGATCTGTTTTATAGAGTATGTATTTAATGTTAATTATTGGGGTTTAATATAGGCCTATTTTCCATTATAATATATTGTGTGCATAGAGTCCATAAAATGATATCTGCATGAACTTCATGCTGTAATAATATGTAATATTTACTGTAAAGCTTCATTTTAAACACACCTTAATTATGTATCATGAATTTCTTTGAATTTAATGGAATTCCAATTCTGCTTCCTGTTTCCTGTCCTCAATTCAGATTCAGATTCAGATTCAGATTCAGAATTAGAATTCTCAATTCAGTTTCTGAATGCCCTGGTGTGTTAAGGCCGGAGCTAAAGCGGGAGGTACACACACTTTCCAGCTGTGGAGTGACAGGCAGCCACTCAAAGGGACACACACTCACACACACACACACACTCACACACACTCATACACACTCACACACTCTGGACAGCGTCTACCCAGCAACAGCCAGAAACATCAAAGCGCTGCAAGTCCACTTTACAATCCATATTAGGCCTACATCAAAGCAGCAGCACTTTAACCCAGCACACACACACACACACACACACACACACACACATACACACACACACACACACACACTTAGGTTGAAATGAGACAAGGCTGAAACTGGCTTCCTGTTCACCAGTTGCTGTTCCACCTTAAGTGAATGAGCACTGCTGCTCTGTTTAAGGTGGAACGGCTGATTGAAATAAGAGGAGGCTCCTGAATGTCTCAAAAAGACGATGATCGCCAACAGACGTCCTGTTCAACAATACACGACACTGCCAGCAGTGAAAAGCTAAATTATCAGAATTACAAAAATTTATTAAATAGAAATAATATAGAAATTCATTTTAATATATAATAAAAGATAATCAGATACATGTATGTAGAGATGACATTAACAACTGTAGATAAAACAGAGGAATTTATTACATTAATCTGAAATCATTCAAAGAATATTCGAGTTTTGGTAGCTTTAACCCCGCCCACCAGAGCTGAGAGCAGTCTACTAATCCTCTCCACCTCCGTTCCTCATCGCTTCTTATTGTTCCTCTTAAACCAGTGTTTTCAGGCTGTTTTAGAGCAGGACGAGGCCGTAAGCTGGCTGTCAGCGACATGTCATCAGACCTGCCGTTCAGTTTCTGCTGTCACTGTACACACCTACCTGTCCTCAGGACTCCAGATACTCAACCCCAGAGTCAGTTTCTTCATGATGACTCTTCATTTTCTATCGTCTGAAATCAGAGTCATAAACGTTGTTGTTTCTGTGGTTCATTTAGAAACACCTCAAACCTAACCACCCAGCCCTGCGTTTACAAAGCACCCCAATACCACAGGAAAACTGCAGATCTGGCAACCCGGCCAGCGGGCACTTACTGCGTTCATGCTTTCTCCACAGGTTTTCTATATTCTCTATATTCAGGTTCTAGGAAGTGTGTAATCCAGGCCATTTTACATCCTATAAGCACACAGTGTGGACAGAAGTATTGGGACACCTTCTGAATTCACTGTTTCTTCTGATACTAAGGATGTTAAAAATAGTTTATCCTACAGTTGGAGTAACTGTCTATACTGTCCAGATTTTGTAGGAGCATTGCTGTGAGGATTTGATTGCATCCAACAACAAAAGCATTAGTGAGGTCAGGATGTTGGATGATGATGATCACCACCCCACCTCATCATCCCCAACTCATCCCATCCAAAAGTACTGGATTAAGCTCCTCCTCCATCATTACAGAGAACACAGCTCCTCCACTGCTCCACAGCTCCTCAATGCTGGGGGGGCTTTAGACCCCTCTAGTCCACGCCTGGCATTAGGCAGCATGGAGCCAATAGGGTCATGATGTTGATCTGCTCCAGAGAGTCCTATTCTATTGGCTGTACTTCTCTACAGGGACTAGACAAGCTGTGTGTGTGCATTTGCACATCTGTGTCTTTGAGTAGCTGAATTAATGGATGTTAGTAGGATAAGTCTGTGGAGGTCAGTGGATTATTTGGAGTCGGAGAACCTCTGGAATAAATAAATCAGAGTTAGCTGGAAGGTGCGCTTGTGTAAAAGGCAGCAGGACGTGTTACAGAGTGAAGGTGGTCAGCTCTTGGTTTGCACACATAAATAAAGCTGGCACTGCGCCGGGTTCCTCACGCTGAGTTTTGTGGAACAATTTAAGCGCTGTGGAGATCCTCCCTGTTTGCTCTCAGAGGGTGTGGAGATCCACTCGTCTTTCCTGACGTTTAAAAAAGAGCATTTCTTCCACCTGAGACTTTCCCTCGCATTGTCTTAAAGCCTGTATTTACACACACTGCAGGCCTCTGTGTGTGTGTGTGTGTGTGTGTGTGTGTGTGTGTGTTTCTCAGGACCAGCCGGATTAGCAGAAACTCCCCATCAGTAAACAGGCCGGTCAGTATTGACTTACTGAAGTAATTCAGCCTCCCGTTGGGTTCTAACCTGGATGGAAATCGACCCAAACTCAGGCCTAAAGACTGAACCAAACTAAGCCCTAAACCTGCAGTAAAATAAGGTCTAAAACTGAATTAAACTGAGGCCTAAAACTGAATTAAACTAAGGCCTAAAACTGAATTAAACTAAGGCCTAAACCTGCAGTAAAATAAGGTCTAAAACTGAATGAAAACTGAGGCCTAAAACTGAATTAAACTAAGGCCTAAAGCTAAACCAAACTGAGGCCTAAAACTGAATTAAACTAAGGCCTAAAACTGAATTAAACTAAGGCCTAAAACTGAATTATACTGAGGCCTAAAACTGAATTAAACTAAGGCCTAAAACTGAACCAAACTAAGGCCTAAAACTGAATTAAACTAAGGCCTAAAACTGAATTATACTGAGGCCTAAAACTGAATTAAACTGAGGCCTAAAACTGAATTATACTGAGGCCTAAAACTGAATTTAACTAAGGCCTAAAACTGAACCAAACTAAGGTCTAAAACTGAATTAAACTGAGGCCTAAAACTGAAGTAAACTAAGGCCTAAAACTGAATTAAACTAAGGTCTAAAACTGAATTAAACTAAGGCCTAAAACTGAATTAAACTAAGGCCTAAAACTGAATTAAACTGAGGACTAAAACTGAATTAAACTAAGGTCTAAAACTGAATTAAACTAAGGCCTAAAACTGAATTAAACTAAGGCCTAAAACTGAATTAAATTAAGGCCTAAAACTGAATTAAACTGAACAGACAGCAGAAGACAGCAGCCCATGCACGCTAATTACAGGTGCTAATGTTTTGCTCTTTCTACATCCTTTAAAAAAACACTGTAAAGGCATGTGTCAGGGTAAAGTGGGCGGGGCTTCCAGACAGCTTTAATGGCTCTGAGGGCGGACGGACGAGCAACTCATTGACCCGCTGTATTGGGGATTAACAGAGCAGTGATTGGCTAATTAGCATTAGCGCTGGGCATTATCAGCATTAGCCGTGGGCCAGAGGGCGTGTGTGTATGAGGTGTGTGTTTGCCTTTAGCCTGTCTGCATGCTCACAGCTAATCCGCTGTTGACCAGAGGGCTTCACAGGCCATTACAGGTCACAGCCCGAGACAGAGTGTAAACAAATTCTTAGCTAATGAGGGGCACTCTTCATTCAGCTGGCCGCTGGCCTGGCCCTAACCAGCGCAGATCCGACTGATAGTGCTAAAGGAAGTTAAAGTGCAACGTTCGCTCTGCGTGATAAGACTCCACTCTCAGAGAGAGCATAAAGTAATCACGCCCAAACACGCAGAGGAGCCCACTCACTCAGCCACTTTGCTGCTTTTGTTCCGTCAGTGTTGTGACCTGAATGGCTCTTAGCTTTTAGGAAAGCCGTCCATTGGTCCACACAGCATGGAGGATCTTCACAAGGGGAATCCAACTAAGCTTAAAAATTCTCTTCATAATTCAGAGTGAGAGCTGAGCTCAGTCAGAGTCGGGGGTCCGGTGAGAAACTGACCCACTCTGATCGGGCGTCAGTTGTCATGACTACAACACAGATACAGCCCATAATTTATCTCCTATCCAAACCCACCAGTGCAGCTACACGAGTCTCCTGAGTTTTATATAGAATGATGAAGATGATGATGATGATGATGATGATGAAGGTAAAATAGTGAATAGAGAATCTGAACTAATGCAGTTCTCTTTAGGGACTACTTTCTGTAGCTGCACTACACCCTGCAGCATGTATCCCTCCACCATTTTAATGATCTGGTTCTAAAAGCAGGTTCTAGAGCCGAACTCTTCTCAGAACTCTGGTAGAACAGTGTCTCAGGCATCAGGCAGCGTCTTCATCACCATTAGGTGAAGAACTTTCTGTGAGGAGCTTTTATTATTAGAGCTTCAGACGTCTGCTTCCCTTCACCTCCACTGTAGAACCACAGCTCTGACTGGGGGAGCTTATCTAGAACCTCCACTGTAGAACTCCAGCTCTGACTGGGGGAGCTTATCTAGAACCGAGCGTTTCACACTCTCTGAGTGACTGTGTTTCTTGTTTAATTAGAGCTTGTATGTCAGACGTGTCGTTAGAGATATGCTGTATAATGGGTTCTTGGGGTTCCTCTGTTGTAGCAGCTGTGAGCGTGTTCAGCGCTGTATCAGTGAGTGAGGATGATTTTACTGACTCAGACGGTTTAACTAAATAAATAGAGACCCGTCCTAACGGCCTGAGGTCAAGAGGTCATGGCTGCTTCATAGGTTCTTTTTTCACAGGATTTTTACTTTTTGACACTATTTGTTAGCGCAATTAAATGAGGAAACACACCGAGCAAATCAATCAATCAATCCATTACATAAAAAGATTCATACAGAAAAATGCACTGTTGAAGCAAAGCCCATATCAGTCCGACCCAAAATCCTCTCATGGTAAAATATAACTGGTTTTATTGAAGGCAGATAATCCGGGTGAGGGAAACACTGTTAGTCGTTACTTGAGTTAAATAAAACCAGATCAAGCTCTAGATTAGAACATGATTTAGGAAAGAGTGCATACAAACAGAAATGCATGATGCTAATTGGTGTACATAGACTTTCATAACTTCAGTAGGTCAAAGCTGTTTCTTATATTCTTCATCCTTTTATTTATATTGGGATTTTCTTCAGACTTTCTTTCACATATTTTCATATTTTTTGTATTTTCGAAACTTTACAAGAGAAAACCTTTTTAACTTTCAATGGAAGTCAATGTAGAAGGATGTTATATACAATATATATATATATATATACACACAATTTTATCACTTTGCAGCATTTCTATTGGTCCATTCATCATGACATTCAGCTATAATATAAAGAACTGCTAGAATAGGTGTGTATGTATATAAAACTGTACTAGTTTACTTCTGGACTGCATGTTCAGATCTTATGAACCAGCAACATCATCATGGGTGGCCAACCAAGGCAGGCTGATGATCATGGAGGTCCCACCCACCTCACAACTTACAGGATCTGCTGCTAACGTTAGTCTGATCAGAGCTGATTTGACTGCGACTCGTCTATCCAAAGCAGACCTGCTTAGTTCTTTTATTATTAATTTTAATGTATAAAATGTATATATTTATAAATAAATAAATGATAGATGAAGATAAAAGCCACCAAATATGTGTTGTCTGGTTGTCGGTTCGACTCTGTTTAATTGAGGTGTTCTCTCTTTGTTTATCTAAACTAAACCTCGGCTTTGTATTCTTTCATTGGCGCGATTATCTGGGCTGACGGAACCCAAATGAAGTCATTATTTTAGGTTGCCCTGACAGCCATTTTACAGCGTACATTTGAGGAGTGTGTAAATTTGAGCTTGGGCTGAACTATCGCTTTAATTCTATAGTAAACAAGCTGAGAATGAGATGGAGCCTAAAGCCCAAATGCCTCGGAGCTCCAAATCCCCTCAGTACACTCTGAGCAGAGCTCCTGGGCTGGGCTCGGGTTTCTCAGACCTGCCACTCTCAAAAAGGTGAGATGGTGTGGAGTGGTGGGATACGCCCCCAAAAACACAAACCCCACCTTCATCAAATGAGGCCCGTCCATGTGTTGTTAATAAAAATGTAATACACGCTCTGATTATTACATCTGCAGATGGATTCCGCAGATTCTTCCGTCGTGTGATTGGCCCGCAGTAATCGTGCCGCTACAGCCCGCCTAGCCGCCCAGCCGTGGGGTGGCCGACCATCCGTCCAGATAGCAGAAATAAAGTCATCGATAGGAATTTACCTTAAAAATGTAACTCAAGACTCTGCATCAGCACTGAAATTCGGACCATATGCCCCCCTAATCCATTAACCAGCGCGGATTAGAGCGGCCAGCATAGCTTTAGCCTAGCGCTAATTACAAACAGCATCATTTCCACCAGGAAAAGAGAGAGTGTATGATTACAGCCCGGGATGGTGAACACTACAATCAAATAACCACACACACATATACACACACACACACACAGACACACACACATATACACACATGTTAGTGTATTCCAGTACTTGTGTTGCAATATTCTTCTTCTGCCAACAGTAGCGGTCATGCGGACCAACCAGGGACCCTCCCAGAGTCCCCACCCCACCCATCCCAAACCTAAACCACATCTATGTCCTCCACCAACGTAACGGTAAACTTTCACACACTCATGATACAAAGCATAAAACATGAATAAAAAATACATTTTAGTGAATGAACAGATAATCCGTTCTGAACAGAAGCAAATACAGACACCAATAGGGGGCGCTCTACTAATGTTCTTAACTGTGTAGGTTCAGTTTTTATCTGCGGTGGTTTAATCTCCACTCCAGACACGACCTCCAGATCCACCGTAAACTCCGCTCGCTCGTCTGTGTCCGAATACTTTACTGACCCTTCCTCTCCTGTCCGCTCTCCTTCATTCTGCTGATCTGGATCTCATGGCCTCAGTAAATCTACTGACAGAGCTGACTAGCCCATGGATCCACATGAGTCCCAGATCAGAAGAATCTATAAGAGGGCGTTTCAGTAAAGTATAGATTAGCTCCAGACTCCTACAGATTTCTTTAAATGAAACAAATCAGAAGATTGAATTCATGCAACTTTAGAGTTTCACACCTCAACATTGTTCTATAGTGACGTTTTAAAGATGGGACTCCTGACTTGTGGGCCTTCATTTACATCATTTTATAATTTTACATATTATTATAATTCAGGTGATAAATGCTACAATGAAAAAGCAGTAATGCTGAATTAATACTCAGTTCTAATCAGGATTTAATAAACATTTAAGTGAACACTTATTATAAGACTGTACAACTGTTATTAAACAGTGTCTGGTTTTATTTTGGAGAATTCTTTTTTTATTCTATTTTATCTTATATATCTTTATTGTCAATTATTTTAAATAATAAGTTTATATATTACATACATTTGTTATTTTTATCATTTATTATTATTTATTGTATCTATACCTTTATTTTAAATTATTTTTATTTGATCTTATATATTCTTTATATTATGTTCTTTTGTTTTAGATTATTTGATTTGCTTGTTGGCTGTGTGTGCACAGGGCTTTGGTGTGTGTCAGTGTAATCTGGTGTGATTTTTGGGTAATAAATAGTAAACAGTTCCACTGTGTGTTTAAGTGGAGTTCATCTTCAGTGACTGCAGCCCTGTACTAACAATCAGTAAAGCTGGATACCTGTGAGGCCTTTTATAGCTTGATAGTCCTCAGATGAAGGTTTAGTCACTTTATTCAGAAATGATTTATTATTTATTTGAGTGCAGAAGAATTAAACTCAAATACATAATTAATGTGAAAAATAAACAAACATGTAAACATCCAGCTGAAAACGTCCAAATACAAGAGAATAAAACCCCCAGAGAACCTGACATGATCAAGAGGAGGTCAGTTCAGCCACCAATAACAAACATGCAGAACTGACCTGTCTTTCCCGTGTAAACATGTATCTGGACGTTTATTTATTGTATACGGACGGGTTCCTGAGGGGGAGGAGGTTGGGAAATCACAGCGAGGGCCGCTGGGCTAGCTGGTTTAGCGCTAGAGTTAGGGTGGACTGGACAGAAACTGTATTGGAGTGACAAGCCTTACTGCCATTTGGCCATTTGGTAACATTAGTGAGTGTGTGTCAGGCAGTGTGTGTTAGGCAGTGTGTGTTAGGCAGTGTGTGTCAGGCAGTGTGTGTTAGGCAGTGTGTGTCAGGCAGTGTGTGTCAGGCAGTGTGTGTTAGGCAGTGTGTGTCAGGCAGTGTGTGTCAGGCAGTGTGTGTCAGGCAGTGTGTGTTAGGCAGTGTGGGATTTATGGCCTCCTACAGAGGCAGAGGCAGCAGAAGGGAGTGATCCACCCGGTATTTAGAGCTGACTGCAGGCTAATATATGCATTTGACCCTGTTCTCACAGCAATGCATCTCCCAGTCTGACCAGAGGAGCTCCGGCTGCTCAGAGAGTGTCCACTCAAGCCTGTAAAGAGAACCCCATCAGTGTCATTATACACCCCCGCTGACATGACTATATATATATATATATATATATATATATATATATATATATATATAGAGAGAGAGAGAGAGAGAGAGAGATGTATAAATGTGGTAGTGTTGGTTGTACACTTATTCACTATTATGCCTTTTTTAAATATTGTACTTTATTCCACACTTTTATTTGCAAAACATTTTTTACTACATTTTTTTTTTATCAAATAAATCCAGTTTAAAACGCTACTGGATTTACAGTCATCTGCACCCCTGACTGGTCAGACTCCAGGTGTCCAGTATGAAGTGAGTGGAGAAGAGTCCCATCCTCTGCAGAGACGCACTGCTGTACACATTAAACACCGCTACTGATGATTTACTCTGTTCAATAGAAAATACATTTGAATTATTATTACTAAAATAAATGAGAAAATACAACATGTATAAAGATCAAAGAAAATCTCTTTTGTTCTTTTTTAAATTCTGTAAAACATTTTTTTAATTTATTCCCTACCCTATTTATTGTTTAGTGTCATTTTCCTTTAGTTTAAGACTGTAAATAATCTGTGTTCTGTGTTTTTTGTTACTTGTCATACGTGTTGCTCTCACCAAGACGAATTCCTTGTATGTGTAACATACTTGGTGAAATAAAGAGATTCTGATTCTGATTCTGACAAAACAGAAATTTCAGCTAAAATGTGCAGAAAAAAATCTCATATTTAACTTTCTTTAGAGGAATGAAACCTCTGAAATCTCAGCTCTACTGGAGGAGGAAAACCTCCTCAACATTCAATGGAAGTGTAAAAACAGCTGATCAAAGTCATTGAAGAGCTTTTCTATTGGTCCATTCATCACGAATATTTTACACACTGTACGCTTATTTAAGAGACAAACATCACGTAGTTAAAGCCACTGACTGAGAGCTGAACACCGCAGCATCAGACAAGAGAATTCCTCAATCAGTGGGAAGACGGCCCTGAGTATGACAGTGTGTGTGTGCGTACGGACGCCAATAATTATAAGAGAAAGACGTTTGAATGGAAACACACACACACACACACACACACACACACTGCAAGCAGCACAACAGGAATCACATACTGCGACCCATTCCACAGCTGGATTCAAACACAGACCTGCACCAGAACCTCCTACATGAGCGGCCCAGAGCGAAACCTACTAACCCTACTTCAGCAGGTTCTGGGCTCTGGGCCGCTCAGCCCGGAGTGTGTTCAGCTGGAATCACTGAGACTAACAGACACTAGTTCCCATCCCTGCACCCCGTGTTCAGGAGGTACTGTACGAGTGTGTGTTCATTCAGATCACATTTAAACACTGAATCATCACAGAGCGTCCGAGACACACTCCTAACACAGCGCTCTGCAGGGACGCAGATACAGCCAGCACAACCCAAAGAACCATATGGGTGCTTCAGAAAAGGGTTCCACTATCAGAACCGTGAGGAGAGCTGAGAGCTGAGGGTGTTTTAGTGTTTTATTTTACAAAAACCTGCATTGCTGTGAAAGTGCGCACACACAAACACACACACACACACACACTAATGATAATACACACAGGGTGTAAACGATGTATTACACATCTCACAAGCTGTGTTTCCCTGTAAGGATCCAGCTTTCAGAGTTTTTCCGTGTCTTTATTAAGAAATCCAGTCAAACAACCGCTTACATTCATGGTTGCCTGATGCTTGACTATTCATTGGGTTCCTCATGGGTTCTAAATAGATCCTTAACCTCTTAAACCCAGTGAAACCCTTGCTGGTGAGACGGAGAACCATCATACCAATTTAAAAGAGGTTCTACTTGTATATTTAAAACTATTTAGTCTAAGAACCAATCATGCATTGTAGTGGATCTTTAGGTTGCAATGGTTCTTCATGCCATATAGAACCATTGTCTGAACTAAAGAATCCTTAAAGAACCACTTATTAGTAAGAGTTTTGGGAAGTAAGGAATGCAGGTCTGAAAGTACTGGTGGTTCCATAGAGGAACTTGATCTCTACTCTTCGTTTAAGAGGCTGATAAAGAACCTCAGAAGAACCCCTTTTTAAGAGTGTTCTTTAGCAAAGTCAGTTGTTCCACACAGTTCTACACAGACCCAAAAGAACCATTTTTGCTCATTTGGTGAAACCTGGTTTGGTTAAGTCGAGGTTAAATTGGGGGTCATAGTGAGGGAGAAGTGTAGTGAATGGGCACTCTTAAAAATAAGGGTTCTTCAAGGGTTCTTTAGTTAAAGCAAACATCATATATTGAACTTTTTGAACTCAGAGAACCTTTTAGATGTTTAAGGGGTTCTTTATCTGGTTTATGAGTGTTCGCCACATTGCTGTAAAGGTTTTTTAATGTAGAACCTTCTAAAATGGTTCTAGGTAGTGCCAAAAGGATAATATAGTTATTACGGGGCAAAGAACCCTTTCTGCTTAAATGTAGCCTCTTCCTGCATGATGTACCTTAAGCGTTCTGGTGTTTCACTGCTGGGGAACACAGTTACAAAGTGGAGGTCTGTGGTTCTGATGACGCGGTACGTGTGATTAAGTGTGTCCTGCACTGGGCAGCTGCGTTCTAGCCACACACTGGTGCTCTGGGTCCCTGTAAAGTGATCTAGGTCTAAGCTGTCAGAGGGTCACCAGCCGAATGGAGATGGAGAAGGCGTAGCAGCAGGAGAACGTCTGAAAATGGGAACGCTGAGATGCCGGAGTCGGTGTCATGTTCAGAAACCGCTGCTGAGGATTTCAGTCTCGCGTGGACAATGCAGGACCATCAGCGTTCTGCAAATATCCCAGAGCGGCTCAGACGGCATTGTCTAATCAATCCGGGGAAGCCTCTCCCTCACACAGCGCTACGGCGGCGCTCGGGTTTCAGATTGATTCAGACTGATGCTGCTGGATTACGAGCAGCAGCCACTCAGTCTAGACACCATCACTGCTGTGCTCGGCCCAGACAAAGCCCAGACTGACACAAGACGGAGATGTGTCTGCACGTCTTCATGTGTGTCAAAGGGACTGTAGATCCTGCCCTCCAGCGTCATTAGCCTAATGCTTCCTTCACAACTGCAGAATCTAGAACACCCCCACACGGAACCCTTTCACAACTACAGGCACAAATGCAGCCCTGCGATACACAAACAGCTACAACTCATCCTAATGTGTTACAGCCCTCGCGTTCAATATCAGACTGTTAAATATCAGACTGGAATATTAGACTGTTAAGTATCAGTCATTTGAGTATTAAACTTTTGAATATCAGACCTTTGAATATTAGACTTTTGAATACTTTTGTACTAGATCTTTGAATACTTTTCAATATGGCTGTTGAGGATTAGACTCTTTAATATTAGACTTTTGAAGATTTTAATTTTGAATATAAGATTTTTAATAGACATTTGACTATTAGACTTTTAAATATCAAACTTTTAAATATTAGACTTTAAGTATTAGACTCTTGAGTATCAGACTTTTAAATACCAGACTTTTCAATATCAGACTTTTAAATATCAGACTGTTAAATATCAGACTGGAATATTAGACTGTTAAGTATCAGTCATTTGAGCATTAACCTTTTGAATATCAGACCTTTGAATATTAGACTTTTGAATACTTTTTAATATGACTGTTGAGGATTAGACTCTTTAATATTAGACTTTTGAAGATTTTAATTTTGAATATAAGATTTTTAATAGACATGTGACTATTAGACTGTTGAATATTAGACTTTTAAATATTAGACTTTTAAATATTAGACTCTTGAGTATCAGACTTTTAAATACCAGACTTTAAAATATTAGACTTTAAAATATTAGACTTTTAAATATTAGACTTTTGAATATTTGAGTTTTCAATATCAGACTTTCAAATATTAGTCATTTGAATATTTTTGAATACCAGACTTACCAGACAGAGGTATCAGATGTCTGAGTACTAAATCTTTGAATATTAGATTTTTTATTACTTTTCAATATGTCTATTGAGGAAAAGACTTTTGAATATTTGAATTTTCAATATAAGATTTGTAATAGACATTTGACTATTAGACTGTTGAATATCAGACTTTTAAATATCAGACTTTTGAGTTGACTGTTTGACTGTTGAATATCAGACTTAAATGTCATTTTAAAATTATCTTTTATTTTTAGTATTAGATTCTTCAATATTAGAATATAATTTTTGAATATCAGAATTTCAATATGACTATTGAGTATTCTAAAAAGTAGTATTCTTTTAAAATCAGACTTTTAAATATCAGATTTTTGAACATGAGACTTTAATATTAGTCGTGATTTCAGACTTTGAAGTCTTAGGCTGCAATATTTTACTTCTGAATATCAGATTTTTGAGTATTAGACATTTGAATGTTTGGAGTTTCAATATAATTTTTGGAATATTAGACTTTTCAGTATGAGATTTAAATATTAGACTTTTAAATACTAATATTTTGAATATTGGAGTTTTAAATATTAAACGTTTGAATGTTTCAAATGTATCAGATATTCCAATATTAGACTATAGATTATGCCTGACCATCGGCCGACCTGTCAGTGTGTGTCTGTGTATGTGTGTGTGTCTGTGTATGTGTGTGTGTATGTGTGTGTGTGTGTGTGTGTGTTTTCCTCTGGTAGGATCCATCAGCCGGCCGACACCCCGGATTCCTCTGGAGCTCTCTAAGCCCCTAAACTGCCTCCATTGTGCCGGCGGACTTTGAACTGTGAGGCAGTGTGAGTCTCAGCCTGCTGAGTGTGTCAGAGACAGAGCTGGGAAAAGCCCCCACGTCCTTCTCAGACTGGGTCAGACCCCTCCACTCCAGCACAAAGCCTCCTGCAGAACACACACACACACTCACTCACACACACACACACACACACACACACTTAAAACCCCTTCATTACCTGTCACACTTCACTTCACTACACTACCCTAACTCTAACCTACTGTCACTCATAACACTGTTGCTAACACTACCTAGCATACCGTCGCTAACACAGTGTCGTCATAGTAACTCACAACAGTGTCGCTAACATGGCCTAATGTGAGGTCACTAATACAGTGACGCTAACATAATGTCGCTTATAGCTGCTAACATACTGTTCTTAATATGGGGGTGCAAATACACACTATATGGACAAAAGTATTGGGACACCTCCACATTCCACCTACACTCTAACACTCCATTCTAAACCCATAGGCATTAATATGGACCCGGTCCCCCTTTAACAGCAGCTCTACCAGCAGCAGCAGGTCTGGAGCTCTGCTGCAGTTACTGAGTCAGTTGGAGGCTTTTCTGCACTCTGCTCTGAGCTCAGCACTCGGCCCTGACCCCGCCCTGTAACTTTACGTGGTCTGACAGACACTCGGTGGCTGAGCTGCTCAGCCCAACTGGTCCCAGTAACAACACATGTACAAACCCACTCATGCCCATCTGAAACCCACCTAGCCCACGTTCCATGCATATGAACCCCACATGAGCATGATGGCTGTCCCAATACTTCTGTCCATTTAGTGCTGTCTCATTGCTGCTAACACATTACTGCAAAAGCTAACCTATAATACCTACATTTAGCATAGTTGGATAGTTAGCATAGTTAGCTTGCGTCAGGTGAGTTTGTGTTCACTGAGGCCGGGTGATGAGGGTGAGGGGGTGTATGTGAGGGGCTGTAGTGATGTTTTTGTCCCTGGACTGCAGATCTGATGTGACGGCACTGATCTAGAAGAACCGACGTGAAGCTTAGCCGAAGGAGCTGGGCTGTTTTAAGGGATCAATGAGCTCATGTTCTCAAAGCTGCGCAGACAGCCGTCCACATGTGGGTGATGGATGGAGGGTCCACGAGACGTTAAGAGGAGAATCATGGAGAAATTTGTTGCTGGCTCACGTGGACCCACATAATGCTTCCAGATGAGACTGATTTGGCCTCCCATTCAAACCCAGGCCGGTCCGATCACTTCGTCTGACAGGAGTGTAATTGCGTGTGAGCGTCAGCGTTATTAGAGGCACGAATCATTTGCAGAAATTAGCCAAACGTATTTAAGAGTGTCCAATTATCTAAATCCAGTCTCTGCACCGATGAGCCCAACATCTTGACCACTTGCCTAATATGCTGTTGTTCCTCTAAGTGCCACCAAAACAGCTCCCTCTACAGACCTGGCACTGTCAAGACGTTCCAGCAAGACGTTCCAGCAAGTCCTGTGGGAGACAAAGGGAAAGCTCCATAGATTGGACTTGGACTGTTCTGACACTCACGTCTCCGTTGTAGGCTCAGGGACATTGGTCAGCATTGGCATTCTGACCAATCCATGGTGATGCAGTTCCTTACACAGCAGGGGCACTGCACTTTGTGTCGCTCCTGTATCCATCATTAAACATCTATGTTCTTGTGCCATAGAAGAACTTCTGCTGGTTCCACCCAGACAGAATAGCCTTCATCACCCTTACTCACTGAAGAACCTCGGGTTGTCTAGGGTCCAAATCTTCACCAGGTTGTTCCAGAAGCATACACTATGTGGACAAAAGTATTTGGACACCTGCTCATTGTTCTGTGTTTCTTCTGAACTCAAGGGTATTAAAGAGCTGATGCTGCTTCTGTTGGAGTAACTGTCTCTACTGTCCAGAGAAGAAGACTTTCTACTAGATTCTGGAGGAGGAGCACTGCTGTGAGGATTTGATTGCATTCCACAACAAAGAGCATTAGTGAGGTCAGGATGTTGGATGATGGTCGCCACCCCACCTCATCATCCCCTACTCATCCCAAAAGAACTGGATGGAGCTCCTCCACCATCATTCCAGAGAACACAGTTCCTCCACTGCTCCACAGCTCCTCAATGCTGGGGGGCTTTATACCCCTCTAGCCCACGCCTGGCATTAGGCAGCATGGAGCCAATAGGGTCATGATGCTGATCTGCTCCAGAGAGTCCTATTCTATTGGCAGTACTTCTTCTCTACAGGGACTAGACGAGCTGTATGTGCATTTGCACATCTGTGTCAGCAATGGGTGCAACTTAAAGTAGCTGAATGCGTTCATTAGAAGCGGGTGTCCACAAACTTTTGGACATATAGTGTATCATTTACAAAACGATTCAGCGGTTTTAAGCGGTGGACCACCAACAGACTGGGCCACGTCACTGCTTTTACAGCTGCACTGATGGCCCTCGTTTGGTTTTATTTTCTAAAAATAAGGAAGAGTTTTAGAGCTTTTTTATGGATCCTGATCCATTTCCTCTGAGAGATTGGTACATTCGGTTCCATGAGAAAGCTGTTTAATTATTGTAATAAAGATTTTAACGGCCGCCCACACACATTTCTCTCTTATTGCTGAAACCCTCACAAATGCTAAGAAATGATATGAACTGCTGGTGTCTTCAGGTTTAATTGAGCGGCGTTTGTGTGGCGTGATCTTTCTCCCTGTAGAGCGCCCTCTCCAGTCTGTACAGTGCTCTTCTGCGGTTTGACTGTATAGTGGTCCTGCTGCTGTTGGCTGTACACTGCTAAATATGATATCTCAGCATGTGAAATCCTCTTAAATGCAGGCTGAATATCTACCATTTTAAAATGATTACTGTAAAATTATTAGATTAATGAACTTATTAGTAACTTTCTAAAAATGTTTGTAGACTATAAGTGTCCTATTTTATTGGCAGATTATTTAGATTATGTTAATAAATAATTCTTACCAGCAAATGAATCTACCAGAGGAATAAAACACTCAGTAACCACGTTTTGGTAGAGCTTAGGGTTAGGTTTAGGTTTTAGATGGAGGTTAGGGTTGCGGTGGAGTTTGGGTTTGGGGTGGAGGTTGAGGTTAGGTTTAGATTTTGGGTGGAGGTTAGTGTAAGGTTTGGGTTAGGTTTTAGATGGAGGTTAGGGTTGGGGTGAAGTTTGGGTTTTTGGTGGAGGTTAAGGTTAGGTTTAGGTTTAGGAGAGAGGTTAGGGTTAGGGTGTGGTTTAGGGTTTAGATGGAGGTTAAGGTCAGGTTTAGGTTTTGGGTGGAGGTTAGGGTTAGGGTGAAGTTTGGGTTTAAGGTGGAGGTTAGGGTCAGGTTTGTGTTTTGAGATGGAGGTAAGAGGTAGGTTTAGGTTTTGGATGGAGGTTTGGGTATAGGATGGAGTTTAGAGTGAGGTTTGGGTTTTGAATGAAGGTGAAGGTCAGATTTAGGTTTTTGATGGAGGTTAGGGTTAGGGTGAGGTTTGGGTTTAAGGTGGAGGTTGGAGGAAGGTTTAGGGTTTGGATGCAGGTTAGGGTTATAGTGAAGATTGGGTTTTGGGTGGAGGTTAGTGGTAGGTGTAGGTTTTGGATGGAGGTTAGGGTTAGGGTGAAGTTTTGGTTTTAGGTGGAGTTTTATTTTACATGTGAGTTCTGGCTCTGGTGTGTTAAAAGGTTCTATGTTGTGACTCTGGAGAACTGCGCTTGCTTTTATTTAGAAGAACGTGAAGTTCATATTTAATACAGTACTCTTAATCCCCTGCCATACTCAGAATCTACCCACAGCACCGCTGACCCGGTGGGCGGAGCTTCAGATAATCACTGTTTACTAAAGCGGATTAAAGACTGAACTGTTAACCAGTCATACGCTGCTCATTCCTCCGGATCAGGATCTTAAGAAACTATTCCACAATTATCTCCACTTAGTGCCAGAGCCGCTTCCACACTGCAGTGGGTGTGTTCAGCTCTTAAACACTACTGTACGCAGTAATAACACACTCACTGGGGTAATTATCCACAATGTCCACAAGAGATTACATTAATGAGTGCAGTTTTGAAACTCACAGATCAAACGCCTCCTCGTATTCCCAGCCTTCAGCACGGCACCCTGAGGACCCGTCAGGCTGCTGCTGCTAGAAATGAAAGGGCAGGACTGAGGACTGAACTGCCTGTTGGTTTAGGAATTAAACTGCCCAGCGCATCTCTGAATCAGTCCTTCAGCTCCGCAGGCCGGCTGGAGGCCCCTTAATAATGCCCGAGAGTGCAGGAGAGGATTTCTCAGGATCTGCTTCTGAAAGGAAAGTAAAACCTTAATACTAGACCTAAACTACCCTTAAACTAATCCCCAAAAACCAGATCTTACCTAACTAACTCTTAAACTACCCCTGGAGTATAGCCTTCGACAAAGCCTCAACTGACACCTAACAAATACTTGAACATAGTCTTATTTAACCCCTAAACTAGCCCTAAATTTACCCCTAATCTAAACTAGCTCCCGAATCTTTTCGGAAACCTGCTTTAACATGAGCTTAAACTGACCCTATTCAAACCAGCCATGACCTAACCCTAATCTAACCCATAGCCCAGCCCTGTCCTAATCTATAGCTAACTCGTAACTGGAGCTACCCCACCAATTAGCACTGGAGCCACAATCTAATGGATGCTTATATTCTGTTAAAAGTTAAAGTTCCTCAGGGTTTTTTTAAGGAAGCTTTCAAGGCTCCAGAGCTCCTCCAAGCACCTTAAGAGGTTCCTCCACAGTTTCAAATGGAAGGTCCCCTAAAAGTTCTTGAAGGATCTTACACTTTTACCCGTGTAGAGAACAAACACAAATTCACATTTAATCCCATCAAATTCAGAATGAAACTCTCAGAAGATCGAACTGCGTCCAGCACAGGACGGCACAGTCCGGCAGTCCAGGAGCTTCTACATTCCACTCATTGGTGAACTGGCACTCCTCAAAGGCGCCCAAGAAAACGTCCAGCATTTCACCTGGATTTCATGTCAGTGTCTGCTTCTACATTTACAGCTTCAAACATGTCTGCATAAGCCCCGCCTTCTCACCACCACTATTGATCAACATGACCCTGCACCTACAGCAAGCATTGGTCAAACTGATTCCCAGAAGGAGAGAGAGACCAGTTCTAGGCCCGACTTATTCGGAGAGGTCTCCATCATGGGATTTCTGCAGTGATCTGCTGAATGGGCCCAACATGTAAATAAAGAGAGAACCGGCACTGTTGCTGCTTCAGGCGCTGGCTGCCAGAGATGTAAGAGTCCAGGCAGTGTTGGAGGCCTGAACGCCCGAGGCTCCGTCCATCAGCAGCAGAGAGAGAGAGAGAGAGAGAGAGAGAGGGAGGGAGAGAGAGGGAGTTATCCCAGACCCACAAACCCTCCCAGACTCCTCCCTGCCTCTGCCTGGGTGGTAAAAACACACACCTGAGTTGAACAGAAGTGTGTGTGTGTGTGTGTGATTAGCCAGGGGCTTGCCGCTCCCTTCTGTGTCAGAAACACACCTGAATGGAGTTCACTAACATGATCCGGAGGACTAGGAACAGAGAGAGAGGTCAGGCCTGAGTTCACTCAGCGTATCAGAAACACTCGCTCTCACACACGCCTCTCGCAAAGCCTTCACTCGCGCTCTGATTTCTTTTCATTACACTCCGCAATGCTTTGATACCCGTCATTTAACCTGTCAGGTGTGATGACACACCGGAGCGTTTCTACACTCCTGCCGGGCAGGTAGCAGCACATCCCACTCCAGCGCTCCAAACAGCAGCTCCATTTGACCCACTTTAATTCTGTGTAATTCCAGATGACAAGGAGTGCGGCCCACTCAAGAAATGCTTAGCACCCCTCAGACAGTGCACTCCAGCACTCCAGCACTCCGGCACTCCGGCACTCCGGCACTTTGGAACAGAAGTGCATTGAAGAAAAAACACACCTACAAACACTGGGAATGATGCACAGGGATCTATGAGGGGAATAAAGGATAATGAAAGTAATGATGAGGAGACGAGAGATGATGATGGAGACGATGGAGAGAACAGTGAAAGGAATGATAATGTAATGGAGAAGGGAATGACAGGAATGCCTGAGGAATTATGTAGGAATGATCGGGATAACTGAGAAAATGACAAACAAATGATTGAGGGAAAGACAGGAATGAGAGAGAAATGATGGACAGAATGATAGAGGGGATTATGGAGGGAGTGACTGATAGAGGGAGAGATGGGACGAATGAAAGATTTGCAGGAAATAAACAAGGAAATGATGTAAATAGCAGAGGAATGGTGGGAGGGTGATGGATAGAGGGAATAGCGGCAGGATTCCAGAAGGAATGATGTGGAAGTGAATTATATAATGGCAATGAATCCAGCATTAGATTCAGAACCCTGACTCTGGCCTTCAAAGCCAAGACATCTACATCTACAGCATTCAGCATTTAGCAGAGTTCTTCCAGAAGAGCTTCACTGTTTACTGAAGAAGAAGCTCAGCTAGTTTAAATAGACTAAAATTCAGATCCTCTAATCTTAGACTCTACTAAACACAAGTCAGTATGGAGACCATAATACTCTACTCTTCACCCAAGTCCTCTCAGAAGAGGAGGGTCTTCAGTCTGGGTTTGAGGACAGTGAGCGTTGGACTCTGCTGTTTGGACACCCAGGGGAAGTTCGTTCCTCCACTTCGGTGCAGGACAGTAAAAAGTCTGGACGCTCGTCTTCCACGGGAACAGCCAGCCCCTCCGGGCGATGGTCAAAAGCCGATCTGCACCAAGAGCCTTTCTAGCTTCAAGTACGGCTCGGCTCGACCCGCCATCCTTTAAGATCCATGGAAGAGCGTCCAGACTTTTTACAGAGGAATGATGGAGAGAAGGATGGAGGAATGATGGAGAGAAGGATGCAGGAATAATGAGAGAAGGATGGAGGAATGATGAGAGAAGGATGGAGGAATGATGGAGAGAAGGATGGAGGAATGAAGGAGGGAAGGATGGAGGAATTATGGAGAGAAGGATGGAGGAATGATGGAGAGAAGGATGGAGAAATAAAGGAGGGAAGGATGGAGGAATGATGGAGAGAAGGATGGAGGAATGATGGAGGGAAGGATGGAGGAATGATGAGAGAAGGATAAAGGAATGATGGAGAGAAGGATGGAGGAATGATGAGAGAAGGATGGAGGAATGATGGAGGGAAGGATGGAGGAATGATGGAGGGAAGGGTAGAGGAATGATGGAGAGAAGGATGGAGGAATGATGAGAGAAGGATAGAGGAATGATGGAGAGAAGGATGGAAGAATGATGATAGAAGGATAAAGGAATGATGGAGAGAAGGATGGAGGAATGATGAGAGAAGGATGGAGGGATGATGAGAGAAGGATAGAGGAATGATGGAGAGAAGGATGGAGGAATGATGAGAGAAGGATAGAGGAATGATGGAGGGAAGGATGGAGGAATGATGAGAGGATAGAGGAATGATGGAGAGAAGGATGGAGGAATGATGAGAGGATAGAGGAATGATGGAGAGAAGGATGGAGGAATGATGGAGAGAAGGATGGAGGAATGATGAGAGAAGGATGGAGGGATGATGAGAGAAGGATAGAGGAATGATGGAGAGAAGGATGGAGGAATGATGAGAGAAGGATAGAGGAATGATGGAGGGAAGGATGGAGGAATGATGGAGGGAAGGATGGAGGAATGATGAGAGAAGGATGGAGGAATGATGGAGAGAAGGAAGGAGGAATGATGGAGGGAAGGATGGAAGAATGATGAGAGAAGGATAGAGGAATGATGGAGGGAAGGATGGAGGAATGATGGAGGGAAGGATAGAGGAATGATGGAGAGAAGGATGGAGGAATGATGAGAGAAGGATGGAGGAATGATGGAGGGAAGGATGGAGGGAAGGATAGAGGAATAATGGAGAGAAGGATGGAGGAAAGGATAGAGGAATAATGGAGAGAAGGATGGAGGAATGATGGAGGGAAGGATGGAGGGAAGGATAGAGGAATGATGGAGGGAAGGATGGAGGAATGGTAAAGGTCAGCTGGACCAAAGCCTGCAGTTTGACCTTCAGCTATCTGCTTGGTTCCTTCCCGGTTCTTCCGCACTGAATCACCTTTAGCTTTAAAGGTTTAATCATTTGCAGAACCCTGAGCGGAGTCTCCAGGCTGTGGGTTTATCTTGGTTTCTGACCCTTTGATGTCCTCAAGATTAACCACGAGTGCAGGGCTGGACGGAGGGGGTGGAGGGTGGAGAGAGATGTGAAAGGTTCTGAAAAAAACTCTCTTCACCTCCAGACCCCTCTCAGCCCAATAAAAGTGCACAGGGGTAAACAATTTACTGCACTGCACTGAGGCTTCGGCCGACCTGCAGCGTTTTTCTTAAAGCCGGTGCCGTCCTCGACGTTCTCAGATAAGGAATGTGGTCAGTGTGAGAGCTGTGACGGTCCACAGGGGTCGGAGGGGTGGGAGATTCCTTCAGCCCACAAAACCTTTTCTGTGACTCAGAAAACATCAAACACAGAAATTACAGCATAGTAGCAGTAGCAGTAGTATTATTAGTAGTAGTATCAGTAGTAGTAGTATCAGTAGTAGTAGTAGTAGCAGTAGTAGCAGTAGTAGTAGTAGCAGTAGTAGCAGCAGTAGCAGTAGTAGTAGTAGTAGCAGTAGTAGTAGTAGTAGCAGCAGTAGTAGCATCAGTAGTAGCAGTAGTAGTAGCAGTAGCAGTAGTAATAGCAGTAGTAGTAGTAGTAGCAGTAGTAGTAGCAGTAGTAGCAGCAGTAGTAACAGTAGCAGTAGTAGTAGTAGTAGTAGTAGCAGTAGTAGCAGTAGTAGTAGTAGTAGCAGCAGTAGTAGCATCAGTAGTAGTAGTAGTAGCAGTAGTAGCATCAGTAGTAGCAGTAGTAATAGCAGTAGTAGTAGTAGTAGCAGTAGTAGTAGCAGTAGTAGCAGCAGTAGTAACAGTAGCAGTAGTAGTAGTAGTAGTAGTAGCAGTAGTAGTAGCAGTAGTAGCAGTAGTACTATTAGTAGTAGTAGTATCAGTAGTAGTAGCAGCAGTAGCAGTAGTAGTAGTAGTAGCAGTAGCAGTAGTAGTAGTAGTAGTAGTAGCAGTAGTAGTAGTAGTAGCAGCAGTAGTAGCATCAGTAGTAGCAGTAGTAGTAGCAGTAGCAGTAGTAATAGCAGTAGTAGTAGTGCAGGGGTTGATGGGGAATGATGTAGGAAATGATGTGGGGAATGATGAGGGGAATGATGTAGGGGTTGATGGGGAATGATGTAGGGGTTGATGAGGGGAATGATGTAGGGGTTGATGAGGGGAATGATGCAGGGGTTGATGGGGAATGATGTAGGGGTTGATGAGGGGAATGATGTAGGAAATGATGTGGGGAATGATGAGGGGAATGATGTAGGGGTTGATGGGGAATGATGTAGGGGTTGATGAGGGGAATGATGGGAAATGATGTGGGGAATGATGAGGGGAATGATGCAGGGGTTGATGGGGAATGATGTAGGGGTTGATGAGGGGAATGATGTAGGAAATGAGGAGGGGATGATGAGGGGAATGATGTAGGGGTTGATGGGGAATGATGTAGGAAATGATGTGGGGATGATGAGGGGAATGATGAGGGGAATGATGCAGGGGTTGATGGGGAATGATGTAGGGGTTGATGTGGGAAATGAGGTAGGAAATGAGGAGGGGAATGATGAGGGGAATGATGTAGGGGTTGATGGGGAATGATGTAGGAAATGATTTGGGGAATGATGAGGGGAATGATGCAGGGGTTGATGGGGAATGATGTAGGGGTTGATGAGGGGAATGATGTAGGAAATGATGTGGGGAATGATGAGGGGAATGATGTAGGGGTTGATGGGGAATGATGTAGGAAATGATGTGGGGATGATGAGGGGAATGATGCAGGGGTTGATGAGGGGAATGATGTAGGGGTTGATGAGGGGAATGATGTAGGGGTTGATGAGGGGAATGATGTAGCGGTTGATGGGGAATGATGTAAGGGTTGATGAGGGCAATGATGTAGGAAATGATGTGGGGAATGATGAGGGGAATGATGCAGGGGTTGATGAGGGAATGATGTAGGGGTTGATGAGGGGAATGATGTAGCGGTTGATGGGGAATGATGTAGGGGTTGATGAGGGCAATGATGTAGGAAATGATGTGGGGAATGATGAGGGGAATGATGCAGGGGTTGATGAGGGAATGATGTAGGGGTTGATGAGGGGAATGATGTAGCGGTTGATGAGGGGAATGATGTAGCGGTTGATGAGGGGAATGATGTAGGAAATGATGTAGGGGTTGATGAGGGGAATGATGTAGGAATTGAGGAGGAGAATGATGTAGGGGTTGATAAGAGGAATGATGTAGGAAATGATGTAGGGGAATGATGTAGGAAATGATGTGGGAAATGATGTAAGGGTGATGTGGGAAATGATGTAAGGGTGATGTAGGAAATGATGTGGGGAATGATGAGGGGAATGATGCAGGGGTTGATGAGGGAATGATGTAGGGGTTGATGAGGGGAATGATGTAGCGGTTGATGAGGGGAATGATGTAGCGGTTGATGAGGGGAATGATGTAGGAAATGATGTAGGGGTTGATGAGGGGAATGATGTAGGAATTGAGGAGGAGAATGATGTAGGGGTTGATAAGAGGAATGATGTAGGAAATGATGTAGGGGAATGATGTAGGAAATGATGTGGGAAATGATGTAAGGGTGATGTGGGAAATGATGTAAGGGTGATGTGGGAAATGATGGGGGAATGCTGTGGGGAATGTTTCTCTGCTTTATTTAAACTCTGTATTTGAAGATTCAGAAAAGCTGTTCTTCCTGGCTTATGATTTGGCTGATGGTGTGTGTTCAGACACTGGTGCATATACTGGATCCCATGGGAATGTGTGCCTTCTCCAGAACACAGCTGCAGGTCCAGCAGTGACCCGCAGGCTGGCAGTGCTTTTCAGATTGACAACTCCAAACACAGAGATAGATCTACTGCCTTCCATTCACCCTCCTGATCCTGAGATCCTGAAAACCAGCACGACCTTCAGGTGTTTCCCAAGCTCCGACTGCCCATTACCGACCACACTGCAACTTTAAGGTTCCATCATACTACACACATACTACAGCCTCCACAGAACAGCACTGACCAACAGAATGGGAAGTTCTGGAGTAGCCATAAACACGAGGTCACCTAAGGTCACCATGCTGCCTAATGCCAGGCGTGGGCTAGAGGGGTATAAAGCCCCCCAGCATTGAGGAGCTGTGGAGCAGTGGAAGAACTGTGCTCTCTGGAATGATGGTGGTGGAGCTCCATCCAGTACTTTTAGGATGAGTTGGGGATGAGGTGTAAACTCTGAATGCAATCAAATCCTCACAGCAATGCTCCTCCAAAATCTAGTAGAAAGTCTTCTGCTCTGGACAGTGGAGACTCCAACTCCAACTGAAGCAGGATCAGCTCTTGATTTCAGAAAAAACAGTAGCAGGTGTCTCAATACTTTTGTCCATAAAGTATATATACTGCTGTATGAAATTCAGTCATTTTCAGTCACAGCATTCAGAATAAAGGCATGCATTTCAAATCTGTTACATATTAAAGTGAATGTTTTTTTAGGTGTAGGTGGACTTTGACTTTGTTTTTTTATGTATTAAATGTACAAAAGTACGTCACATATTAGAACTTTGTATTCCACCTTAAATGCTGCAGCAGGTACTTTTAAGGTGGAATGGAACATTTAAACAATTCAATTCAATGTTTATTTATATTGAGTTTTTCACAACAAATGTTGTCACAAAGCTCTTTACAGAGATCCAGGTCCACACCTCTTTTGATCGAGCACCATAATGCGACAGTAGCGACAGTGGCAAGAAAAAACTCCCTCATACCAAAAGAAAGAAACCTAAGGAGACACCAAGACTCAGTCTGAGGAACCTATCTGCCTTAGGTCGACCCACACAGCACACACAAACAAACAAACAAACAAACAAACATTACACAAAGAACTAGACAGAGAGACAAGGCAAGGCATAAAAACAAGGCATTTAAAAATCATAATAGGACAAAATTCTCATCAAATATAATTCTTTTAGAATAATAAAGCATTCAATTATACAATATTATAATTAGGATAAATGATGGCCTGGGTTTTCTGATTCATATTCAGTATACAAGTTCAATTATACTGCTTTTGGGGACCAGTGTAATATATTTTCATAGGGTCTAAAATCCCTGGCAGTGCTCCTGAATAAGATCTAATATAAAGAAGGAATATAAGATAAAATAATATAGATGTAAGATAAGAAAACATCAAAATATAACATGAATATATATATTTCTACAAAATAACATAACAGCGGTGTATACAGTAAATTTGCACTATATAGAAATGAGGGGTGTGAGGGTTGGTGTGCACTGTAGAGATGAGCATCCCATAACCTGTCAGTGAAATTCTTAGTCTGATCAGAATTGCTCTAAATATTTAAATATTAAACCTCAGTGATGGAGAAGCTCTGATCTGCATTAAAATGTTTAAAAGTAAAATATTAATGGTGATATGTTCCTCCCATCCCCATAAAATTTCACCAGAGGTTTTAAGAACAGTATATGATTAAAATAGCTCACATATTATGTAAAAGAGAGATAAATATGCTGAGGTATAAAAGTGTAAAACATCCTGACTGTGACCACATTTTAGCTAGTTTCATTTTGTTAAGCAAATACACAAACAGTAGCCGTCACACTACACCATATATCAACATTTGTGGCATGAGAATATTAAATACAATTTTAATAATTTAAATATAAATTTTATTGTAATATAATTTGTTGAACTTTTAAAGTGATCATCAGCAACACCAGAGAGAAGACTAGATTAGAAGTAACATTTTTGGACAAACTACCCCTACAAAGTCTGAACCCGTACTGGGGTGGAGTGTTTGGGACAAAATGAGCAAAAATCAAAGATGTGTCAAAGCAGCTGATCTCAGTGTCTTTAGGGACATGAATTTATTTTAGTGAATATTTGACATTCGGCCCATGATTAGGGGCACAGGGTTGGACAGTGCAGCTAACAGGGGGGTGCTGGACCTGTCTGATCGGCTCCATCTGGGAGAAGATCTGTAATTTCAGTGTAAACGATGGCTTTAATGGATGGATCCTGTCTGAGTGAGCTGTTCCTCTCTGTGTCCTGTTTCATGGCTGGCTCTGATTCAGCCGGTACCTTCTCGTGGTCCCTGATGGTGTGTGTATGCTCACAGTAAAACCCTGCCACACACACACTCTCGCTCTGGACCCAGTTCTAAATAACCGCGTCTGCTTCAGGCAAGAACCGAAAAACTCTGAGAAGGTCCAGAAAATCAGCTCCGTATCACATCCCGTCCTCCTGCGTTCTGTAAACAGACATTTAAGCTGGGCCGAGACGACTGCGGGGATAAAAGTCAATCAACACACTCCCGGAGGATTAGTGGCCATCAGTGCACCGGACTGGAGCTGCCCATTATTTTTATAATGAAGCACATATTACCCCCCCCCCCACATACACCCTCCATACACCCCCTCCTGTACACTGGCAGCAGCTTTGATGAGCAGCTATTTACCCGCCGTCATCTTCAGCACTGTTTGTTTTACTTTATTCACCCCCCCCTCCCAAAACCACCCAACCACCCCCCCCACCCCCAACCACCGCTCCTTCTTTTTCATGTGAATAATAGAGGCCCGTGCGCCGGGGCTGATGGGAAAAGTGGGCTGCTCCTGCAGATGCTTTGAATTTGGGGAGCTTTTCCTCAGCGGGGAGAAAGAGGGAAACCTGCCTGTATTTCCGGGGGGGGGGTCGGGGGATTACTGCCCAGATTGGTGTCCTTCCTGGAGGTCCGTATGGGAACTGACCCCGTCCACAGCGGTCACAGAGCCCAGCACACACACCAGAGATGGCATGATACCACTTCTTCTTTTCGAACAGCAGTATTAACATCAGAACTCTAACTAAAACTAAAAAGACTTCATTATGAAGGAAACTGACGGGTTTAGAGGCACCTTTTAACCCTAATTCTTAAAAATGAAACTTTACATGGTACTGACTTCCAGCAGCGGATCTACATAAGTAAAAGGGTGGAGAGTAACAGGGTGGAGAGTAAAAGGGTGGAGAGTAACAGGGTGGAGAGTAACAGGGTGGAGAGTAACAGGGTGGAGAGTAACAGGGATCAAAGTAACAGGGATCAAAGTAACAGGGTTTAAGGTAAGAAAGTTGATGGTAACAGTAACAGTTAAAAGTATCAGGGTTGAGAGTAACTAATTAAGAGCTGAGGAATCTTAATCTGACAATAAACCATAAATCCAGGCTCAAAACTAATGCTAACTCTAAAGCTACTTCTAACGCTAACTAACCCACTAAAACTAACCCTGAAACCTTCTGCTAATGCTAACCCTAGCAGTAAAAAACAGCTGAATAATCTGTTAAATCTTAAACACATAAGCCGTGCTAAATGTAAACCCACCACACTGATCTTAAATTACCCTCAACCTGAAGAACAGCTGATTAATCTAAAGCTAACCTTCCTCTTACAGAGCTGTTAAACCATAAACTCAGCCTCAAAGATAAAGCTAGCTCTAAACCTCCAAACTCTAAACCATCCGAACCGGCTGGTGAATCTTAAACTCATCTACAAAGCTAACACTATTCTAATGCTAATGCTAAAGCTAACCCTAACTTTAGAGAATAGCTGGATAATCCTGCCGCTAACCCGGAGCGCAAACCTGATGCTAATCCTACCAGGAACTCGACGTTTACATAAGCCTAAACTTACAGAATAATCAAATGAGGTAAACCTGGCGCTAACCCGAGCCTAGTTAGGGTGACCACAGGCCCTCCTATCGTGTAGGGATTTCTAAACAGTGTAAAGCAGCAGGGATTTCACATTGATTAAAGCCCTGGCATCTCGCCCACCACGACATGTACCTGCATCAACCACTGGTCCAACCAACCGCTGCCCAGCAAAGCGGACTGACCACAGCCTAAAATGCCTAAACACACAGATCAGTAAGTTCTAGATTACAGTGATGTGGTTTCATCTCAGTGGAACAAAGTAAACCAGAAATTCAGTCTTGAGTTTCAAATCAATAATCAATTAAATCAATGTCATACACACAACTGTAGCCGGTCGGACACACCAGGGGGACTGTCCAGCGATGACTCGATTTTAATTCTCTATTTATTATTTTTTTATTGGTTTACAATAACAAAGGGAACATTGTGTAAAAGGTTGTAAAAGTAATGTTTGTTTTTTATTATTTATAAATGAGACACGAGTTCAAATGAAATGAGATCATTAGTGTTATTCTGCTTTCAGCTGTTCAGTGATTAGTTTTGGTAAATGAGTAAATGATTATGTATTGATGTTCAATAATACAACTGCATGATTTAAGACCACCATGGTCCTGCAACTTAAGCCTGCTTAAGGCCCCCCAGCCACAACCTCCTAACCACGGTGGGATACCCCAGAGTCCAAAATGAAGACCCTACCTTACAGTAATGCAAAGTCTAAAGCTACAAGCTAATGCTATCCCCAACGAAAAAAATCATAAATATTGGCATTAAAATTCTAATTAAAATCAGAAGCTTTATTGCTTTAAATACAAATTTACTGCAAACAGAGGCTAAATGAACTAAACCAATTTAAAACATGGAGAATATTTTTACAACCAGAACTTTATTACAGTATAGTATATAACTTATATTATTCATATTTATAATAGAAAGGTGATCTCACTTATAATATTTAATATACAGGTTTGTAGAGTTTTTAACAGGCTGGGTGGCACAAGGCCGAAATCCCACCCTACAGCCACTGCAGAGAGCTCAGCTGATGTCGAGGTGATGTGGCTGTTAGTAAACTGAGGTTTCGTTGTTCAGCCTTTCACACCGAGCTCTTATCTCCACAGACACCCCCCCACACACACACACAGTTTTATTACTATATTCAGTCTCATAATCCATCACAGCTGTGATCCTCCACTGCTCTGAACTCATAACACACCTCAGTCTCTTGGGAAAATTCCTCAGAGAGGACGTTCCCACTCTGCAGGCGTGAGCTCGGAGCTTACACACCGCGACCTACTTTACAGCAGGGCGAGCTGAGGGAGCAGGGAGACAGGCATGTAGCTTCCTCAACCTGAATGAGTCAAACAGGCTTTCATTCAGGGCACTGTTTGCATGAGGGTGGAGGAATGACTCACAGCAAAGCTTTACACACACACACACACACACACACACACACACACACACACACACACACACACACACCTTCAGTACTCTGGCCTTTCCACAGACACAGAGAGCACTGGGAGAAGAGATGTTCAGCAATGTGGCACCATCTACTGGCAGATTTAAGAAACATCACAGCACCAAGAGGACGAGACGCTGGTTTTCACAGCCCGATATTTTACTAAAACTTTTTTTTTCATACACATAATCTATATAATCTCAGTTATGCACATCCTGGACATAAAATAAACAACAAAAGAGACGAAAAGATGGAAACAACATATATAGGCACAGCACGAACACAAAAGTGTGCACCGACCACTTTCCATTTACAGAACAATCACAGCACGGTCACCGCCTGGAATGCCACAACCCTTCATTACGAACATTAACCCTTCATTACACACATTATAAATACTGTTAGATAGACCAGTATCATGACAAAGTGCCCACAAGACAGCATCACCTCCACCGTAAGCATGGCAACATCGAAACAAGACAATTACGCAAAAAGGTGCCGATCGAACACAAACGTACTCAAACTGTTTGCCTCTCCATAAAATTCTTAACAAATAAATCTTTTTTTTTCTCAATTCTCAGAAAATTCTGCAACAAGCATAAAAATTCGAGGATACAAATTCAGTTAGCGTCAAGTTTCGCCATTTCCTGCACGTAGATCCCTATGCTCTCGCTGTCAAACAGGACGAAGTAGACTGTTTTGATTGAGGACGACATTGTGGACACAAAGTAGCTGGAGATGGCCTTCAGGATGAGCTGGGCGGCCGTCTGCTTCGGGAAACCGTTCCTGAACAGAGAAAGACAACAACTACTCAACAGAACCCACAGAGTAAAGCCTAGTCACACCAGGTCTGAGCTAGAGACTCTCTCAGAGACTCTCTCAGATTTCCCCCTGTTTCTGTTCAAGTTCACGGTTCTTTGTGGACCAGAACAGACTAGGAAGCACAGACGGCTGCATGAAGTCTCACCATCACTCTCCAGCCTGTATTCCCGGTACCCTCTGCAGGTTTATTATCGGCAGCGTGTTGCTGAGGTCATATAAGCTTCTGTGTTCTGCTACGAACAGGATGAGCTGTTCGGCCGGCGTCTTGACGCTCATTTGTTTGGTCTGCAACCATGATGACAGAGCTCTGATTGGTTACCCTGATTTAACTTAACATTAAAGAATTAAACAATTCACGCAGTCGCAGTCCGGCGGTTTCAGACATCATTAGCGAACAGGAGACTGAGCTAAAACTAACCTCTGACCCCTGGACAGATGGAGCTGACAGACAGTGTGGATGGTGTGGTATCAGAGCTGCATGTGAAGGTCTGGGTTCTCTGTTCGACGGTCACTGAGCAGTCGGTTCTTGTAGTGGAGAAATGGGCGCCGTGAAGACCTGAGACACTTTGACAGGGTAAGATCGTTATGTCCAGACGACTGGACCGCCAGAGTGTCTACCACACCACTCCAAGGCTTGCAGGGGAGCTCCTGGGTAGCAGGGGTGAGTACCTATTGATGGTGGATCCAGAGGAGAGACAGACCACCTAGATGTTTAATGACGTCTGGAAGACCCTGGACCATGGCATTTATGTGGACGTCAGCTTGATGTTCCACCAAACTAGACACCAGGTTCACCCCTTCATAGTGATGGTGTCTCCTGAAGACCGTGGCCCTTTGTCAGCATTCATTGTAGAGAAGAGTTGAAGGCGTCAACCTGGCCTTCGTATCCCAGATCCTGATCTGATCCACCATCCGTGGGAGGTACACCACAGAAGATCCACAGAAGCTCCACTTTGCCATAGTAGGATGCTGTCTTGTGGAGTCCACTGGGGTGTAGGTAAATATCAGTATATGGAGGTACTATGATCTTATGTTCTGCAGTACTGTCTCAAAGCTCAAACACAGTCAATACTGATTATTAATTAATTAGATTAGGTGTAAAGATTGGTGTCAGACCGTGGGTTATTTAGTGTTGTGTTTAAACCCCGACCACTAGATGGCAGTGTTGTACACTATCCTCAGATCCAACTGTTCTGACTGAATAAAAAGTCAACTTTTCTTTTACTCAGATTTTATATTATATTAAATTTTGGTGTTTTTTATACTAAGTTTTCTAACATTTGATTTAAATCGCAATATATAATTTAGCTTACAGTATCACAATACTCCACATTATCATCACCCCGTACTGGGATACGCATCATGCAGCCAGGTTCCTGCATATACGCTGCCCTATAGTCCAAGCCTCGACGCAGCTGACGCACCGGGCTGCTCTGGCAGCACATGGAGGTCCATCAGCAGGGGGTCAGAATGCTTTGGCTCATCAGTGTAGATTTAGTAGGGTGATAAATTAGAGGAAAACCTCAATAAATGTGTGGAGAAACATAACGAGTGCAGATGCTTCCAAACTGGTGTTCCACAGGATACGATCGAACAACTTCCTACCCAGCTCTGTGCCAGTGTACCTCAGCTCTGGAGGAAATGATGTACAGATTTTTCAGCATGTCCAATCAGAGCAGGACAGACTTCCCAATCAAATCTGATTCAAAATCCAGGGTTTTACAGATGAGGCTTAGTTTGACTAGTCAGATCGGACGTTGCTCGTTCACATGTTCCAGGTCAAACACAGGACGAATGATTTTAAGTGGTTGGAGAACGTTTGCTGTGTTGTAGTTTTACAGTGAGCGTCTCAGGAAAGGACCTGAACTCAGGAGAGCCGGAGTCTCTGAATAGTCCTGGAGGAGGCTGTTAGCTAACCATAGCTCAGCCTGCTGTTCTGACAAATGGTCTGGTACTACTGGTGTGATCATTACATTGTGATCAGTCTCTGGACCATGATGACGAGCGATTGTGGCTGATACTGAAATCATAAACCGATAATTTAAACCTGTTATTTTAATGCTGCATTACTGTGGGTGGATACATTACACTGTTTCTTTAACTGACACTCATATCTAACACCATTTACAACAGCATGTGATTACAAATATGAATTAATCACAAAATAGGATGTAGGATCAACTACAAGTTGATGTATTGAGTTAATTTTATGTCTTTTGTTTTTACTTAAAGTTCACTAAAACTGATATAACTTACTTATACTATTTAAAGCTCATCACAACAACAACTAACAGTGTTGAATATTATAATATTCTGAAGCTGAGTAGAAATAACATCAAAATAATAATAAAGAGAAACACCTGCACCACGTTTATTCACCTGACTCAAGTTTTATCTGTGACACTGCTTTCCAAGCTGGAGTTAGCTTCTTATTCTATTCCATTCCACCTTAAATAAAGCATCAGTTCTGTGCAGGCAGCAGAATGCACTACTGTCTATTAAAGAAAGATTATTGAAGTGGTTAGTGATTCTGTACTTGTGAACACTGGAGAACAGTGTAGTGAAATTACTGAGAGCTGGTTCTGAACTCTCGGGTTTTACCTGCCGCTGCCGATGGAGGGGAACGCGACGGATTTGAGTTTTTTCTCGTCAGCCAGAGCCAGGCAGTTCTTCACCGTTTTATCCAGCAGCTCTTCACACTTATCGGACCCCCAGCCGGGACTGTTACAGTGGATCACAAACTTAGCTGGAAGTCCATAGCCTGAGGTCAGGACCGCTGCAGACACAACAACACAGATTTCATTATTTAACTGCAGGAACACAAGCACACCTGAGAGTGGAGCAGCGTTAATATAGTCAACCAGATCAGAGATCAAGATCAGCTGGTACGAGACAAGCAATCTGCTGCACAACAACACTGAAATGAATTTCATTTAAACTTCATGATGGATTTTCATTAGTGCAGAGCAGGGAGCCTCCAGGACCAGGGTTGAGAAATGACACTTGGAGCAGATAGATGCTGGTGTTCTCAGGGTACGCCCGTGTCCGTGTTACCTTCTGGCTCTCTCCTTTTAATTATGCTGTGATAATCAGACCTGCCGGAGTCATCAGACATACCCAGATGCTGATTCTCAACATTCTCTGCACTCCATAAAATTCCTCTTAGAACTAACTTCTCTCTCTTTACCTTCCCCGAGTAAATGGCCACCCAGCCCGATCCGCAGGAAGATTGCCCGCTGAGGTCCCCTCTACCTGCATCTAACCAGCTGCCACCTACCAGTCCAGCCAGCGGGTCCCCCCCCTCCAACCCGCCACCACCCATGGCTCACCCGCCTGCCGCTGCTGCCTGTTTGGTGGCCGTGCTGAAACCTAGATGGACTCGTGCCTGTCTGACACTATTAATATCACCACTATTAACTTTCTGTTGTACCTGGTTTGGTAATTTTTATCATTAATGTTTAAATAGTCTGGCCAGAGGAGGATGGGTCCCCCTTGTGAGTCTTGGTTCCTCCCAAGGTTTCTTCCTCCAGCTCTGAGGGAGTTTTTCCTTGCCACTGTCGCCGTTGGCTGCTCACTGGGGTCTTTGATCCTTCATGTTATTTCTTCTTTCTTCTCTGTCTCTGTTCTTTATTAAGTAATAATTATGTAAAGCTGCTTTGTGACGACAACAGTTGTAAAAAGCGCTATACAAATAAATTTGACTTGACTTGACTTGACACTTTACCCACAGGAGCACTCATCAGACTCGACTCCCCCGATTCTTACTGGAATTATCCGTTCCACCTTAAACAATGAAGCGCTTACACTCAGGCCGTAAGGACGCGGATGCTTCGAGCTACGCAGACTGGACATCACATGTTGCGATCAACAATGCATCACGCATTTCATAATGCAACACAAGCCCCGGCTGCATTCTGAGCATTGCCACGAGAGGGCGCTAGGGTGGAATTCGTGTTTGTGTATGTGCACATGAGTGGGCATCACTGTGGTTGGGTATGGGTGGATAAGGGTATGGATGGGTATGACATGTCATGGTATAGTTATGGATGGATTTCATCACACACAAACTTGTCCAAATGTTTGTGGACACCTTTTCTAATTAATGCATTCAGCTTGTTTAAGTTTTACCCACTGTTGACCCATAGCTTTTCTAGTCCCTGTAGACACCATGCTGCCTAAAGCCAGGTGTGGGCTAGAGGGATATAAAGCCCCCCAGCATTGAGCTGTGGAGCAGTGGAGGAACTGTGTTCTCTGCAATGATGGTGGAGGAGCTCCATCCAGTACTTTTGGGATGAGTTGGGGAGTTGGGGATGATAAGGTGGGTGGTGATCATCATCCAACTTCCTGACCTCACTAAAACTCTTGTGGCTGAAAGCAGTCGAATCAGAAAGACTTCCACAAAACATGAACACTGCCTTACCTGCACGACTCCAGCTCAGGAGGGCCAACCTCAGGGGCTTCTGAGGAGCTCCAAATTCACTCCATTTTGCAAAGACAAGTCAGTGATGCTGAGGTAGGGATTCAGAAACCACATTAAGAACTTTACGGACACTGGAGTCATCCCACAACAGCGTTCCCCAACCAACAGAATCTCCATTTAGACTTTAGAACAAGAACTCTAAAATGTCCAAAAGTATGAGGACACCTGCTTCTCCAGAGTTTCTTCTGTAATCAAGTGTATTAGCCAGGAGTCTGTCCATGTTTACTGCAGCAACAGCCTCTTCTCTTCTGGGAAGGGTCTTGGAACATTGCTGTGGGGAGGATTTGATTGCAGTCACCCCAAAAGTAAGAGCATCAGTGATTTCAGGTTCTGATGCTGGACGATTAGTTCTGCCAATAGTTCTCCAACTCATCCCAAAAGTACTGGATGGAGCTCCACCACCATCATTCCAGAGGGGGGGGGGCTTTATACCCCTACAGCTAACAGAATAAACAGAATACTGAAGTAAGTTGCCCCTTAAATCCTGTGGCTAGTGGGTCTGTTCGGAGCCTGTGTGTCCCAGCACGCCTTTCTCCTGGACTAATTGGTTCTAGCTGTTCTTCTGTAGCGTAACTGCCTCTTACGTCAGCTGCCACAGCAAAGCCCAACTTCATTAACAGAACGCTGCACTGGAGCCGGTACAGCTGGAGCCGGTACAGCTGCAGAAACAAGCCAAGCTCCAGATGTTTCCACATGTTTCAGGGTCAAGGAGGAAACGAACCATGCCACCAACACCATTCCTCTCGTTAACTAATTAACAAGCTTATCTTCAATTTAGCCCATTAATGACCTTACAGCAACGTCTCTGAGGTCAGACACAGAACAAGTACTGCCAATAGAATACGACTCTCTGGAGCGGATCATCATGACCCTATTGGCACCATGCTGCCTAATGCCAGGCGTGGGCTAGAGGGGTATAAAGCCCCCCAGCATTGAGGAGCTGTGGAGCAGTGGAAGAGCTGTGTTCTCTGCAGTTGGGGATGATGAGGTGGGGTGGTGATCATCATCCAACATCCTGACTGTATTACCGCTCTCATCACTGAAAGCAATCAAATCCTCACAGCAATGTTCCTCCAAAACCTAGTACAACATCTTCTTCTCTGGACAGTAGACACAGTTACTCCAACAGAAGCATAGATGGAAATGGATAAGTGTGGGTACGGTTGGGCACTGATGGGTATAGATGGTGTGGGTAGGGATGGGCATCATTATAGAAGGATATTGATGGGTATGGATGGAAATAGGTGGGTATGGATATTAGGGCTGGCGATACGATACGAATCACAGGGGTCATTTTATTGTGATACTCTATGATATTGTTGTATTTTATGATTGTATTGTATTTTAGGAAAACTGTAATAGCATGTAAATTATTTATTAATAACCATTAATATTTAAAAAAATTGATAAAGTACTGCAAAACATAATATTGTGATACTTATATATCCATATATCTCCTTACACCCCTAAGGCATATGGATGGAAATGGGTATGGATTGGTGTGGGTATGGATGGTATAACGATTGTAGAAGAAACTGCTAAACTGAATATGGCAGGAAAAAGGAGAGCGAATGGGACCTGATCCTGAAACAGCACACACACTCACAGTGTGCCATGTGTTGTTAGCTGTGTGTTTCTCCCTGTGGGGTAGTGGAGTGTTTAATAGGTTAAGTATAGTAGCCTGCTTTTGGATCTTAACCTTCAATTAAAAACACCTCATTTTAAAGCTCTGTGGGTTTTAAGGATCCACATCACGCAAAACTTCTCACTTTTTGATAAGACTGTAATTTAGTGTTACGGCAGGGAAAAGTCCGCCCCTCAGGATGAAAGTTTGACCCCTAGATGTAGAGCCAGAGTGTGTGCAAGCCAGGATTTCACACAGATTCGCTCTGCTGTCGGCCCGGCGTGTGCGTTCGCTAATGAGGTGAAACACAGCTGCTTTTTTTCACCATTACATCATCACTCCCAAAAACTGAAGCACATTTCCAATGTGGGAAACACTGGAACAGCCATTAAATCTGCACACATAAAGAGAGCATGGCAAAGCGTCTCGGTGCTTCTTGGTTCTCCTTTGACACCTAATTTAAAAAGCTCATTATGTCACTTCACGGCGCTGATCGGCGGAGTAACGGTCCGTAGGGTCCGGAACTGTTTATAAAACTGCCCGACACACTCTTCAGAGCTATCGGAGGTTAAGCTGCTGTATAACAGCCCCAAACACACACCTGGCTTATCTACACCAGCAGGATGTTTTACCAGCGGAGTTAAACTGCAGACTGACTCGTGTCAGACCACTCAGCATACGGGTGATAGTAAAGACCTGACACTGCAGACGGGGACAGTCCCGGAGTCTGACTTCCTGTCCTAAACTGTGAACTGAGAGTGGTGGGTAATAATAGCATAATAATAACAATGCTATTGTAACTTTCTCCTATTATCAACTAATATTGTACTTCAATGAAAGTCTGAAATCTGAAATACACTATATGGACAAAAGTATTGGGACACCTACTCATTCACTGTTTCTTCTGAAATCAAGGCTATTAAAAAGAGCTGATTCTGCTTCTGCTTCTGCTGGAGTAACTGTCTCTACTGTCCAGAGAAGAAGGACTTTCTACTAGATTCTGGAGGAACATTGCTTTTCAAATTTTGGATTTGATTGCATTCAGCGACAAGAGCATTACTGAGGTCAGGATGTTAGATATTCACCACCCCACCTCATCCCAAAAGTACTGGATGGAGCTCCACCACCATCATTCCAGAGAACACAGTTCCTCCACTGCTCCACAGCTCCTCAATGCTGGGGGGCTTTATACCCCTCTAGCCCACGCCTGGCATTAGGCAGCATGGAGCCAATAGGGTCATGATGTTGATCTGCTCCAGAGAGTCCTATTCTATTGGCAGTACTTCTTCTCTACAGGGACTAGACAAGCTGTGTGTGTGCATTTGCACATATGTGTCAGCAATGGGTGCAGCTTAAAGTAGCTGAATGTATTCATTAGAAGGGGTGTCCACAAATATATGGACATAGTGTATCTAAAATATCCGAAAACGGATTACAAATATGATTTTCACTGAAAATCAAAAAGACTGTTAGTGAATTAATCTGCAGTTTCACTTCCACTCCAACACCCTGAATGATTTGTGTGATGCTCCATATGCTGGACATGGTGTCAGATTGGATGGATTTTCTAGGCTGATACAATATTCATGACAGTGACGATTCTTTTTCCTGTTTGCAAGTTCAATAAAAATTAATCAAAGTGCTGAAAGTGACACAGCTGAATGATCCTTATTTTAACATAATATAATTCTACATTTAAATGAAGTTTACACTATGTATAATTCATTGGTATAACGTTTTTTTTCTAGCAATGTTGGAATTATTAACCTCAAGACAAATTTATGTGTGGATCTTAACTGTAACAAAATCCAAAAGGTCTGCATAAATAAAAATATACTATTAATACCCTGCAGAAAAAAACAACATGGCCAGCTCGAGCAGCTTAGCTTTAGACCACTATAGTGCACAATTTTGTTTGAGTCTGATGGTTTTCAGGTCTACAAGAATGATCAACCTGACCAGCATGACCAGCATCACCGAGCTGGACGATCTGTATGACCAGCATCACCAAAAGCTGGTCATCCAACTGGGTTGCCAGTATATGGAATGTTTTCTCCTGGATCACAAGCTGTTAACCTACCTTGACCATCAAAGACCAGTTTAAACCATCTGAAACCAGCGACCAGCAGAAGCCTTTAATTCAGCAGGGTTTTAACAGTAATAATGCGGTTTGTCGTCAGAGTCACGACACCAAACACAGGTGATCAGCAAAGTTCTGTATCTGCCGTGAGCTTCTTTAGTTTACAATGGGAGATTAGCAGGCTAGGCTAACACTGCTAACAAACACTAAATATAGACTGTCACCAATTCACTCATCTCTGTAGACACGCCCCCAAACCCGTTCCTCTCCCAGCCCGTCTCTCAGAGCTCCTCCAGATCTTCATCAGCTGGTAGATGGATGAGGTTTAGGAGACGGTGGGACTGACTTTAGTCTATAAACCCAAACAGAACCAGAACCACAGAGCTGAGGAACGCTGGAGGAACCGGACCCACCTTCACCTCAGCACAGTGTGTGTATCACTCCGCCCACTGCGCTCCGGTCTGAGAGAGGAGCAGCTCTACAGTGCGGGGCGTGATGAGGAGGAGGATGTAGATCCAGCTTTAAATTCAGTGTGTAAATAAGGTCTGTGATGATTTACTGAGCTGTGTTTTTAAAGCTAATTAACCTTTATTTTACAATTGGTGACAGTCTAATTCCAGTGTTTGTTAGCAACATTAGCTTAGCGTTTCCTTAGCACACCGAACATGTCTCAGCTGATCGACTAGAGTTGGGATCAGAGATCCTAATTCATTACTGTTCCTGTAAGAAATGTAAGGCACTGATAGTATGGTCAACTTCAGAGGGTTAAAAAAGCAGGACTGGGAGAAGTCTTACCTCCAGCCACCTCTAGGGGACCGTTCTTCTTGCGTAGCTCCAACACCGCCTCACCAAACTCCTTCCCTCCTTTCTTCTCCAGTGCACTGCCTAACACAAACCACATTCACCATCACTGCTGCGTCTCCCTGACCAAATGTCCAACGGCTGACTGACAGGACAGTGGACATGTCTAACACAGGAGAATGAGACTTTGACAGCAAGGCATGCATAAACACAAAGCATCGTGTTTCTTATGCCGCTCCTAAACCTTAAAACCTTGGTGAGGTGGATTAGGAACATCTACGTGGAGCTCATAGGAAACAGTGCAATGAAAATGAGTCTCTCAAACCACTCCATAATAATGGAGGGACGTGTGAGATGTTCCTACTCATGTGGTGTTAAAAGCAAAGCATCGCCGCACATTCGCTTAAAGGGAAAGTCCACCTCATTTCCTAAATTCTCTGCATAACTTAAAGTGGGGTTTGGTATGAAACGGTGGGTCACTGTAGAGAAACTTACTCACTGATTTCTTTAAAAGCTATATTACAGTGATAGGGATAGGAACAAGGCGTTGCCATGACTACAACATTAATATGGCCATTGAATCTACACCCGTTTTCGAGATTTATTTGTAATGTTAATTATCCTTATTTGTATAATAATATTAATAATAATAATATTTTGTATATTAGCTTCCATACATAAATGCAGCTCAAATGGCTTCACATATTGCTTTAAAGGAAAAATGGCTATACCGTGTACCCACAAATAAAATGATGCTTGTAAGAAACTGGCAATATAAAATATTTAGAGAAGCTGCACAACTCAAGATGTAAGTAAGGTAAAATGAAAATGAACAAAAATCTAAATATAAAAGGTTATTGCTAAAAAGATAAAACAATAATTTAATAAATAATAAATGTAACATGAAAAGGTGATAGTAGCAATAACAAAATCATAACAAATATTATAATACAATTTATAATAATAATATATTAACATACAGAAATATAAGATTACACTATTATAATATGATAACATGCAACTACAAAAAAAGAAAACACTGCTTCTCCACTTATTCCTACACTCTTATTAATTTTAGCTACTGTAAATAAACTCGCAGTGCTGGACCTTGGACCATTCTGAGACAGACAGTCCATAATGAGGACTTCACACACGGCTCCTCCGAGCCAGCACCGGGTCCACAGCTACACTGCACCAGCTGACAGACAGACAGCGAGGAGCCGGCCAACGCTGTTCTTAAGATACTCTGAACGCAGAGAATTCTGCGAAATCAGTGGAGTTCCCCTTTAACCAGCAGCAGAGGTACACGTGAAGTGCGTGCAGTTCTGTAGCTCTAGAGCGTAGTGAGGAACGTCAGTGAGAGTAAATAGGCTGTCCTTCTGTTTAGTCACTGAACAGACACTGGTAAAGAAAGTGCTGAAAGCTGCAGAAACGTCAGGAAACTGAAGTCCTGAGCTGCTGGTGAAGCTGCAGCTGTACTGTTATTATTATTAACCTCAAACTTCACAGAAGGAAGAAAGGTGCAAGCAGCCGTTAGTGTATGCTGTATAGAGTAGGCATGTGCCGATATTAACATTTCATTATGATCATTACTAAACCTTTACAATTATTAAGTATTACAATAGTTCATCATGTATGACTTGTATACAGATTGGAGACCCAATATCAGTGTCCAAATAAATATGATGTGAAAACTGAAAAGATGCTGCTGTCCAACAATGTCCATTAATTTAACACCACAGCAGATCTCAGCCCCATCAAACACAACTAGATTTTATTACCATCACATCTACAGCACACTCCTGACCCACCATCACATCTACAGTACACTCCTGACTGACCCACCATCACATCTACAGTACGCTCCTGACCCACCATCACATCTACAGTACACTCCTACTGACCCACCATCACATCTACAGTACACTCCTGACTGATCCACCATCACATCTACAGTACACTCCTGACTGATCCACCATCACATCAACAGTACACTCCTGACCCACCATCACATCTACAGTACACTCCTGACCTACCATCACATCTACAGTACACTCCTGACTGACCCACCATCACATCTACAGTACACTCCTGACCCACCATCACATCTACAGTACACTCCTGACTGACCCACCATCACATCTACAGTACACTCCTGACTGACCCACCATCACATCTACAGTACGCTCCTGACTGACCCACCATTACATCTACAGTACACTCCTGACCCACCATCACATCTACAGTACACTCCTGACTGACCCACCATCACATCTACAGCACACTCCTGACCTACCATCACATCTACAGTACACTCCTGACTGACCCACCATCACATCTACAGTACACTCCTGACTGACCCACCATCACATCTACAGTACACTCCTGACTGACCCACCATCACATCTACAGTACACTCCTGACCCACCATCACATCTACAGTATACTCCTGACTGACCCACCATCACATCCACAGTACACTCCTGACTGACCCACCATCACATCCACAGTACACTCCTGACCCACCATCACATCCACAGTACACTCCTGATCCACCATCACATCTACAGTACACTCCTGACCCACCATCACAACCACAGTACACTCCTGACTGACCCACCATCACAACCACAGTACACTCCTGACTGACCCACCATCACAACCACAGTACACTCCTGACTGACCCACCATCACATCTACAGCACACTCCTGACCCACCATCACATCTACAGTACACTCCTGACTGACCCACCATCACATCTACAGTACACTCCTGACTGACCCACCATCACATCTACAGTACACTCCTGACTGACCCACCATCACATCTACAGTACACTCCTGACCCACCATCACATCCACAGTACACTCCTGACCCACCATCACATCTACAGTACACTCCTGACCCACCATCACATCTACAGTACACTCCTGACCCACCATCACATCCACAGTACACTCCTGACCCACCATCACATCTACAGTACACTCCTGACCCACCATCACAACCACAGTACACTCCTGACTGACCCACCATCACATCTACAGTACACTCCTGACCCACCATCACATCTACAGTACACTCCTGACCCACCATCACATCTACAGTACACTCCAGACTGACCCACCATCACATCTACAGTACACTCCTGACCCACCATCACATCTACAGTACACTCCTGACCCTCTCATTGTTTGAAGGTCTTAGTTACAGTAGCAGTGTGTGAAACTACCGTCACCATGTTTGGAAGCTGTACTTTAGCCTGGCTAGCTCTCACTGTGAGCTGAAGCTGATCTGCTTCTAAACGGTGCTCTATTACGCCCCCTAGAGGAGATTTAAAAATATAGAAGTCTGGGACTTCTACACACTCCTCAGTCTTCAGGAGGAGTCTGGAGAAGTGTGTTATTTGTAAGAGTGAACGCTGTGTGTTGAATATTGTATATCTCATTACTGAATATCGGCACATGCCTGGTTATGAGCTTCATGCACACGTCTAGAGCACTACAGCTAGGCAGGCACTTTCTTTTGGCAGTGCACAGTGACCCATACAGGCGAAGACTCCTTTACCTACTTCCCCACCCGTGTAGAGGGAGGAGCTGGTCGGATGGACGACAGCGTCACTGTCGATGGTGGCAATATCAGCTTGCACAACTTGCAACTACAACAACGACAACAACAACAACAAACAGGCAAACAACATGGTGTGAAATCTCAGAAATGACGAGCAGATGAAAGCAGTGGCACAAAATACACAAAACCAAAAATGCAGGGAGGGGAAAGAAGGCTGGAGGTCGTAATGGGAGAAAAGCCACAGACAGTTCTGCAGAGTTTACTGTCAGAACAGAGAGGAGAGGAGGTACAGAAGACTGCTGCATCGAGCCTGAGGAACCTTCAAAACCACACAGCTGCCCAGATCTGACAGACCTCCCGTTCAAATCAGCAGCTTTCAGAAGATAGTTACCAACTGACCATCTCAGACCTGCTGAGAGCTTCCAGGAATGAACATCACTGAGCAGAAATGTAGACGGCTATCTCTATTCTATCTCTGTTCTCTGAGATACAGAAGCTTTTAGAGTTCTGTTCACTTTTAGAAATGGATAGAACGTTTTTGGGGCCTACTCTCATTTTTTAAATTAATTTTCTTTTTTAAATAATTAATAGTCAGTTATGTGCAAAAGTTTCTGCATGCTGCTCAAATAATATTTACCATAATAGCAATATAAATGATAATTAATTTAAAATAGCTAATAAATCCACTACAGAGATGAATTTCTGCACACTGCAAAAAAAATAATAATTAAGTTTTTAATTTAACAGATCAGAGGAAAATGGTGCATATTTATGTTATGCTGTATTTATTCTCCAGTCTGGTAAATTCAACAATACACAGAAGTTGTGCAGAATTTTTTAATTAACAAATTTGTTAATTTAGTTACATTTAGAATATCAGAATATTTTAAAAACAGGAGGTTACAAACCTTTGCACACAACAACACCTTTTAATATCAAAAATAATGTATCTTAACAGAATTTGTGGTAATTCTGTTGTTTTAGCCTTAGTCTGTGCTATTCCAGAGCTAAATCTGTTATGATGCATGGTGAACTGGGTTGTTAGAATAGATGATTGTTTTTCATCTGGATTCTATAAACACGGGTTAAAACATGTCTACTTTCACACTAACACACAAACTAAATACCAAACGCTGCAACTGTGTTTTTCTTTTTTAATTATATATTATATCATATTTTCTATAACTTACAAGTGGCATTGTCTTCTGAAATGATTAGGCAAATATGAGATGGTCAGAGATTTGGTGATTTTACATGGATTTTTTGTTTGTTTTGTTTTAATATAAAATCTTTAATATGCTTATTTTTGTAATTATCAAATTTGTTAAAATAAATTTTAAAAAATAAATGACATTATCAAATAAATAAAAGTTTTGTTATTTTTCATTTTTGTTATTAATGATCAAATTTGTATTATCTTGAGTTTCGCTTTCGCTGCTCAAATCCAGGCAGATAAAAAAGGCTTCTACACTTAAACTCCGGGGCAAATCTGAGGCACAAACACAGGCCGGGCCGAACTTTACCGTCTGTAGCTGGCGGGTCGGCTCACCATGATAAAACTGATTGTAATCAAAGGCATTACTTGCTCGTGCAACATTAGTGAAAGCGGAATGCTGGGGGCTGAACCGGCTGGTGTTCTGGATCCACGCCCGCGGTGCCGCTCACCTAGATCATCTTTAAGGTCAATGTCAGCATTGGTTGGATTGATTACCCCTTCCACGTCAAAGCCAGCCAAGTTACTGATCTCGCTGTGAATAAGATTGAGCTGCAGAAAGAGCATGCGGCAGGGTGGGGTGGGGTGGGTTCGGGGGTTGAGGAGGAAGGAGAGCATTGCGATTAGTCTCAACACAGCAGGTCCAGCAGTGAGCAGGATTCAGCACCAAAACAAGCAAAATGCAGAAAAGCCAGAGCCAAGAATACCAACAATGCACATTACTGTAGGATGCAGACTAACAGCTCTCATATTTCCTTTCATTCTGAACCATAAAAACAGTGTAATTAACACATAATGACCACATTAACCCCTTAAACCCCAGAGAGGTCCATAATAATCCTCAGGATTATTATTCAACAATGAAAACAATGGAGAAGTCATTCATTTATCGGCACAAGGTGATTAAAGGAGCAGTTCAGAGTAAAATCAGGCTATTATGATTGATCACTGATCCCAGATTGAGCCGATCAGCTGAGACATGTTTGGAGTCTGAAGTGAGCTGATCGACAGAATCTGGGGTCAGAGATCAACCATGAACCCTGGATTTCTTCCAAACTGCTCATTTCATCAGTTGTTGAGAGAAAGGCCAGCAACAATATGGGCTGATACACTATATGTCCAAATGTTTGTGGACACCCCTTCTAATGAATGCATTCAGCTACTTTAAGCTGCACCCATTGCTGACACAGATGTGCAAATGCACACACACAGCTTGTCTAGTCCCTGCAGAGAAGAAGTACTGCCAATAGAATAGGACTCTCTGAAGCAGATCAACATCATGACCCTATTGGCTCCATGCTGTCTAATAATGCCAGGCGTGGGCTAGAGGGGTATAAAGCCCCCCAGCATTGAGGAGCTGTGGAGCAGTGGAAGAGCTGTGTTCTCTGGAATGATGGTGGAGGAGCTCCATCCAGTACTTTTGGGATGAGAAAGTCTTTTTCTCTGGACAGTAGAGACAGTTACTCCAACAAAAGCAGGATCAACTCTTGAATCAATGAATAAGGAGGTGTCCCAATACTTTTGTCCATATAGTGTATGACATCAAACACATTCAAACGCTTTATTATATCGAATTTCAGCCATTCCTAGGAACTTGTATCATGATGATGTTAAAAATATGCCCCCTATTGATCACTTTGTGCATTACTGCCCTCCCACCTCCCAACCCTTTTTGCTGGTTTTACTGGAAAGATCAGCAGCAGATCATTCATAACTCAAAACAGAAAGAGAGAAAGAGCTTTCTCAAACACACCCCTTTAACAAACATCTCTGAAAGGGTTTCATCTCAAAGCAAACAGGAGAGTTTAATCTGGGGATGAGTGTGACGGCTATGGTCGCCGTGCTGAAACAGAGCTCCTTTGTTAAGAAACGTCTACATTCTCCAAAGAGTGGCTGATCAGCTTGGGCCGCAGACACGTGTGGATATTAATTCACTTGGGTTTAGGCGTTTAAATGGACCAATCAAAACTCCTAATTCTCTCATCTACCACACCAACACAGCTCCTAACAGAAGAGCTGCAATCCTGTGGAACATAATAAACAGGTCATATTTGCTATGCTGTGTTGTGCTTCAATCAGCCATAACATTAGTACCACTGCCAGGTGAAGTGAATAACACTGAGGATCTGGTTCCAGTGCCTCCTGTCAAACAGGTGAACTGTTAGTTCTTGAAGATGATGAAGAAGATGATGAAGCAGGAGAAATGGACAAGTGTAAGAATCTGAGACACTTTGACCAGAACCAGACTGTGATGTTCTAGATAATGACTGGATCAGAACATCTCCAGAACATCAGCAAGCAGGTCTTGTGGGGTGTTCTCTCCCAGTATGCAGTGGCCAGTACCCAACAAAAGTGCCTCAAAGAGGAATGACAACCGGTGAACTGGCGATCTGCTGCTACTGTTCGTCTTGGTGCTAAGATAGCTGAGGACATCTTCAGAGGTCTGGTGGAGTCCATGCTTCGACAGGTCAGATCTGCTTTGGCAGGACATTTGGGACTGACACAATGTTAGACAGGTAGTCTTAATGTTATGGCTGATTGGTTTACATTGCGTTTATTATAAGTCAGAAGTGAGGGCAGCACCCACTAAACTCAGCTCTGGCAGGGTGCCACCATGCTAGGCTGTGGCTGAGCAGACCGGACCGGTGGCCTTTTCTTATAATCCAGCTCAGACTCAGAGTTCCTAAGAAAGACACAATGCCACTACAGACCCACACTAAACCAGTACACACTGCTGCGTTGTATAGGACGCTGTGGAGGAAGCAGCTACAGGTTCAGAGAACTGTGTAATAATATATGTTATCAGCCTCGCACATAGAATTGTGGGTAAATTCGTTACTCCTTTTCTGAAAATTGTTTAATTAAACTGGACAGAATCTCTGTTTAGTCACAAATCAGGGTTCCCTTTTGGGAAGTCACTTTCCAGGACTTTTTCCAAGACATTTTCCATGACTTTTATAAATGACAACATACAAATAATTAGTGTATTACACTACTCTCAGTATGCACTGGTTTCACACACTTGATTATTGGATGTACTATTCAACACACAGTACTATATATATATATATATATATATATATATATATATATATATATAATGTATAAGCAAATCTCTCTGTATATCCTTTTAGATTTGTCAAATGTGAAGCTCAGCTCACTGGTTTCTCCTTAAAGATGGGCAGTCTGGAGTTATTTTGGTGGAAGGTTAAATCATGGCATTACAGAAGGTCAGACAGAAAGGGTTATGAAAGTGTGGACATTTCAGTAATGATCTCAATGATTCCTGAATGATGTCCTGCTACTGTCAAGTTGCCCACCTCCCACCTGCCACTTTAAACATGCACCTCATATTGCACATGTATTTGCATATCTGGTCTTATATGTTAATTGTTTTATTGCATTACTGGGTTTACTGTTTACACTGCCCTGTCACTTAGCTGTCTTCACAATGCATATTACATTACTACTGTCTACTGTATTACTGAATTACTGTTTACAGAGCACAGTCACTCAGTTAGTTTAGATATTATACTGGATGTTCAGATGCCTTTTTGGTATGACAATGCACACTGCACTGCACGGCCATCTGCATAATATTTATGTGCATTACTGCACGTTTCACTGTAACTGCCTTGTCATTCTTATTAATCTTCCTTCTGTTTATGTATCTGTGCATATATGGGACGTTACTTTGCTTTACTCAAAGCTTACTTTGAGTAAAGCAAAGTAACTCAAAAGTACTTTACTTGTACTTCTGTGCTGCTGTAATTACCTGACTTTCCCTCTGGAATTAATAAAGTTATCTATCTATCTCTGTTATTCACTATGGTGAAGTTTACATGGATTATGCTGATACTATTATTATTACATTTTTATTATTATTAACTCTAGTTTATTGGCCTACAATAAGCCAGAATGAACAAACGCATCTTATATAAACCCAGAGTGTATTTTTAAGTGTGAAAGGCTTCACTGATTAATATAGTAGAGTATTGCTCGTGGTGTGTTTACTGCTTCTGGGTTTGACCCAGTCTGCTCGGATCAGAAGACGAGCCTTTGAGAAACTGCCCTCGTGATTACGTACTAAACAGTGGACGTGAGGTGCTGTAAAGGCAGCCGTACCTTCTGGCCCAAGAACAGGCTTTTAGTGGAGAGAACGGTGAAGCCGTCTGTCGGAGCGTCGGTGGTGCTGTCAGCACTCGCAGATTTACTCCCATCACCCTTCTGCTCTCACAACACACACAAACACACACACACACACACACACACACACACACACACACACACACACACACACACACACACACACACACATTACAGCACATCAGAGCCTCTCATTTCCCTCACTTTATTTACAATTTATATCAAAATTCGGGTCCCAACCTGACCCAGTGTACCCTGACCCAGTGTACCCTGACCCAGTGTACCCTGACCCAGTGTACCCTGACCCAGTGTACCCTGACCTAGAGATTACTGGACCCAGATATTTTATTGTCGGTTAACCATAGCCTGATCCAGTTCTGATCCTTTGTGTGGGAGTGTATTAGTGTGAATACTGACTTCCAGTATAAAACTAGAGAAGCAAATTTCAGACACATAGGTGATCACATCATAGATCCCCATAGGGGTGAGCAATATAGCAATGTTTTACTGTACTGTAATAAATGTTATAATTGTGATACTGATAATTGTGTTTCTGAGCATATCATGGATATGGAAGCAGTGCTCCGTTATAAACAGTGTAATTAGTCTGGTGTAACTGGATGAAGTGCAGCAGGTTTAGAATATAAATCAGTGTACTCAGTTTTTCATGAAAACGTCTTTAAATACTGTGATATAACATTTTTTACCATACCGCCCACCCCCACATCCACCTCTGATCAACTACATCCAGCTTCAATGGAATACTGAAGCGCCCCTGTGATGAGCAGTGAAGGTACCTTAGCTCTGGAGGATTTTTTGGTGCCGAGTTTCTTGGCTGTTGCAGCTTTTTTGGTGGCTTTGGTTTTCTTGGCCGGTGGAGGGGTGATGACCGCCTCCAGTTTACCCTTTGATCCTCTCTTCTTGGCTAGCAGCTCAGGGTGGATGTTGGGTAAAACTCCACCTGCTGCAATGGTCACACCCTTCAGCAGCTGCGCGCACACACACACACACACACACACACACACACACACACACACACACACACACACACACAGTCAAAAATAAGTAATAATATTCATCGTCAATGTAGCATTTTAAACGACTGGAAACTGGTTATGTGCGGCCTGTAGTAATTAACCCACCTCCCGACACCAGAAGGGTAAGGACTTAACACACGTCTCCTCTGATACACCCGAAGCCACCTGACACCACCTCCTTTCTAACTACCGCCAATGCCCTCTGAGAGCTGGGCTGAGAGACAGACACTTTTGGGGGCGTGGTCACAGATATGAGTAAACTGGTGACAGTCCTGGTGCAGTGTTTGTTAGCAGTGTTAGCTTATCATCTCCTGTTGTGAACTAAAGAAGCTCACGTCAGATACCAGACATCTCGGCTGATCAGCTAAATTTGAGGTCAGAGATCAATACTGATACTCTGAATTTACTCTGAACTGCTCCTTTAAACGTGGGGCTGCTTTTGACTGGTGTGTGGTTTCAGTACAGGGATACATGTCATAGAAGTCTGCTCAAGTATCAGAATATTATTTTTATACATAATATTCAGTTTTCCTTAGAAATTTAACATTTACATTTACAGCATTTAGCTGACGCCCTTCTCCAGAGCGACTTATGAGGTAACTCGTATTACAGAGGAGGGACAGTGTAGTGTTAGGAGTCTTACCCAAGGACTCTTATTGGTGTAGCGCAAAACAGTCACCCAGACCGGGAATCCGCAGTCTCCCACATGGTGAGGTAGCTTACTGGCAGGTAGTGGTGTTATCTGTTGCACCACACCAACCACAATTAAAGTATTTTGTGTTTAAGGACAATAAATTAGAGATATGATCACTGTCTGAGCTGACGGGACATTCTCTTAGCATTAGCAATGTTCTCTTTGGGTCTTTCAGTTTTAAGATAATTTTTTTATATAATATTATATTTATGTTCTTTTTAAGTACATTTTTTCATGCAAACATGAATTAAACAGTATTCACATGTTTGATATTCATAATGTACTATAATGTATAATATGCTCTAATCTGGGATTGAAGGGTGTCGAGAAAGGTGTCCAGTTAGGAATAAGAAAGATGTCTTATAAAAGTTGTGGAACGTTGTGAGGATGTCAGAAAAGACCCTCTGACTGCTGGCCTGATAACTAGTAGGTACACGCTAGCATAGCAGCGATGCTGTATATTACAGCGCTGGCTCTTCTTCTGAAAACATTAGCTTTATTAGTGATGCCATGTGAAACAGGAAGCGCTTCTCATCTCAGATAAGCTCCTTTAAGGCCCATCTTTAAATAAGAGAGCGAGATAAAGCGCAGTATTTTAGAGGATTACTGGAGCAGGACTCGCTCTCTCTGGAAGGCTGATGCAACTCTCAGGATCCACAGAGACAGCAAACCGCTCCCACAGTCCATTAACCAGCAAGTAATCCCCGTTAACCCCCCACGCCGAAGCCGAGGCGAAGCCGCGTCTGTGCCGTTCACTGTACCTGATTGAGCTCCTCGTCGTTGGCCACGGCGAGCAGGATGTGTCTGGGAGTCACACGGCCTTTCTTATTGTCCCGGGCTGCGTTTCCCGCCAACTCCAGGATCTCAGCTGAAACGAGTACAGAGGAAATGACTCACAAAGCCCTACTGACCACCAAAGAACCCCTAACAGTGTTAGAACCTTCAGAACCAAGCTAGAACAGCCAGACATGACAACAGTCTGTGGACACTTACACCCCCATTACCCTACACTCTAAGCAAAACAGGTTCTATACAGAACTGCAGAACGGTTCTTTGACTCTTAATGACAGTAAAACATTTTGTGTTGCTATCTAGAACCATTTTTAGGCTGCATATACAATCATCTAATATGTGGCGTTCCTACCATGGCAAAGAACTCTTAAAGCATTGAAATGACTTTCTCAGTTGCCTCTATAGAACCACTGTCTTTACTAAAGAACCCGTGAAGAACATGCCTACAACCTTTTTGGTGCTATATAGAACCATTTTGAAGGTATCTATTCAAACAATATTTAAAGGGTTCTTGACAGAACCATCTACAAAACATTTCCCAACCAATGCAAAGAACTCTTCAACCAGGCAGAGAACCATTCTGTTATCCTTTGAGTCGCTGTGGTTCTATTTATGACCACTGCCTTTACTGAAGAACCCTTCTGATGAGTGTATTTGAACACGATTTGGAGGGCTGCAGAACCTCCGTTTAGGTTCTATGTAGACCATCAGTGTGAAGACACCGTTTAACCAAGCGCTCAGTTGTTGTGGTTCTATATAGAATTACTGCCTTCACAGCAGAACCCCTGAGGAACACGTCTTTGTGGAGTTTGTGTAGACTCGTCAGACGATCAGCTTTGGTGGTACTTTGTCTTTTAAATGGTATCTTTTGTAAAGATCAATACTGTTATTGATTCTCTGTATCTGTGACTGTTTTGAAGTAGACAGCGGTCCAATCTCTCACCGGTCAGATACTCCAGAACTGCAGCCATGTAGACGGGAGCGCCCACACCGATCCTGTACTTGGGCAGGCCTCGCTTAATGTAGCGCAGCATTCGGCCCACGGGGAAGATCACCCCAGCTTTAGTGGACCTGGACGTCTTTGTGGTCTTCTTCTTTCCCCCTCTGCTAGACATTCTGCCACAGCCAGTGTGAGAACCTGCACACACACACACACACACACACACACACACACACACACACACACACACACACACACTCCTCATTTCATGACTGAAAGGCAGTGGACGCTCAGTAGGTAGAGCACTGGGTGTGCTAAGCTGTCACTGTTTGGCCCTTGAGAGCAAGGCTCTTAACTGTCTCTGCTCCAGGGGGCGCTGTAGCATGGCTGTAAAGGTGTATAATGACAATGTAGGACCTTCTTCACTTTCTGAGGAGGAACAGTGTAAATCTAAATGTAATGACCAGACTGTGTATGATGATTTCCAGGGTGTATTGTTTATAGTTGTGTATTACAGTGTGTACTGTGGTACAGTCTGTATTGTGTGTGTTACAGTGTATACTGTTACTGTATTATAGTGTTTATTGTATTACAGTGTGTGTTACAGTGTGTTAGTGTGTATTAAACATATGTATTATGTATTCTGTGTATTACAGTGTGTACTGTGTGTGTTACAGTGTATGTGTGTATTGCAGTGTACAATGTGTGTATTGTGTGTGTGTGTGTTACAGTGTATGTGTGTATTGCAGTGTACAATGTGTGTATTGTGTGTGTGTGTTACAGTGTGTAGTGTGTATTGCAGTGTATAATGTGTGTATTGCAGTGTGCAATTTGTGTATTGTGTGTGTGTGTTACAGTGTGCAATGTGTGTATTGCAGTGTGCAATGTGTGTATTGTGTGTTACAGTGTGTATTGTGTGTGTATATTGTGTGTGTACTGTGTGTGTGTGTGTGTACTGTGTGTGTGTGTGTGTGTGTTACAGGCCTGGCAGCAGTGTGTATGTGTAGGCCACACGGCTGGTGTGT